>NC_141320.1:23137642-23432642 GCF_037954235.1 Aulostomus chinensis | reverse complement strand
GTTTAAAATACTTTGGTACTTAAAGCAAGATTTGTTCATACTTAAAATGATATAAGTTTATTTAAAAAGGGAGTTGCTTATTTAAATTACATTTGATTGTTTAATAATACTTTAATGTTTAAAAAACAAGTGTTAAAAATATCAAATTGACTGATCAATTGTTTAACAATTCTCCCTGATTGTTCATTTGTTGTTTGACAAGGTTGTTAAGTCTATGCTTTTCTGTCTTTAAGGTTAACAACGTATTGACTGAAAGACCAACCAACGAAAGCCAACAATCAAATGAAATAGGAAAGTTGGAAAATAAAACACTGAGTTGGCAACCTGGAGTTGTGTCCTATTTGTCCTTTGGAGGAGAACAAGAGTGACTTTACATCCATCATGCCTCTTTGGACTGGGGCCAAACTGTCAGCAGGGTGACTTTGTGGAAAGTCTTGCACTCCCAACACATTAATTCTCACGAATGCAGTGACAGGTCAGAGCCAAGGGAGCCTCCATGTCCACAGATGTCCACATGGCAGCTGGACTTCCTTTTTCACTCCTTCCCGTTCCTCCTGGTACTTTTTGGCCACCGTTTGTTTGATGGTCTGAAAATGACACCCAGAGTAAATCAATACATTGAAATTAGAGATGAAATAAACTGGAGATATCAACTACTGCTTTAGATCATTTCCACACAAACCTTTCTGGTTGGCAAACATATGAGGCTCAAGGACCTGAACCAGTTCCCTGAACCCTTCCCTCTCAACAGTGCTGAGGGGCTGGCAGTCCTTCAGGATCAAATTCAGCAGAGCCTCATCCAGCATCTGCTTCCTGGAAGCTGGATGGTTCAAGATGAAGGAGAGAAGAAATGAATAGGAATTAATGATCAATGAAGCACCTGTGAGTCAGTTGGAGAGTGGCTGTATACCTGAGTTCATCCTGGTGGATCTGGGACTTCATTCTCATGCCTGGCCCCATCATGGCTCAGCACTGAAGAGGTGCTTTTGTTGAGATGAGACGCTTCTGTCCAACAAATGCCACATTCAACCTGCAGAAAAGAACATGAGTGCTCAGCTAAAAGTTCCTTTCTTCATGGTGACTGGTGTTTCTTAGTCTTAGACCACCAGGTTTCCAATGAGGTGTATCAGATACGTTGTTGTGTGCCGCTGAAATCCGTCCAATTCCGGCGTTGTTTCCTCATGAAATATGTTTGCCTTAAAGCTCATTAAAGTGTTGAACCACAATATCGTTCACCAGAACTTAGTCAACTTCAAGATAACCTACTTCTACATTCCAGTCCCGGCTGCTCCTGTTCTGCTGCAGTCCAGAAAACAACAACCCGATACAATTGGCGCTCCTTCCCACAGCTCCAGCCCGGATCCGCATGGTTCCGCTGACTGACTGTGAGACGCACTTCCTCCAGAGTGGCACAGCCCGATGGGGGTCCTTATCTGGCACGGGGGCGTAAAACAGGTGCGACTGGAAAGCCTGGTTTATTCTGCGACGAGGGAAAACGTTGCTCTGCAATTCACCGCCAAGCCGCTAGGGGGTGTGGCTTTGTCTTTGTATTGTTTACGGGGCTCTTGTCGGATTCCTTGGTTTTCTTCCGGTCACAGACAACAATTGTTGGCCATTTGTCAGTCTTTGTAGTGCCGCGAAGAGGCGTTGTAGAGGTGGTCGTACTTGAGCACCTCCTCGATAATCCTTTCTTCAGCTTGGTCTTTTTTTTCTTGGAGCTTTTACCACAGAAACTTTGAAAATGGCGGTGTTGTACTGCGACTGAACCGGAAAAAACGTTCTGAGCGGACCAATCACAGTCCTCGACGGTGACGTCACCACGCGTCGACGCGATGCGTAAGCAGGATTTTTTGGAGGCGCGTTTCAGGCTACGGCGTACGGTCTGCGTCAACGGCGTAGGTACGAATACTACTCGACACAGAAGCATAAATCAGGCTTAAATCAGGCTTTATAGTCCAACAGGAAGTTAGCATGTCAGGGATGAGACACCCTGATAGTCCAACAGGAAGTTAGCATGTCAGGGATGAGACACCCTTATCGTCCAACAGGAAGTTAGCATGTCAGGGATGAGACACCCTGATAGTCCCACAGGAAGTTAGTATGTCAGGGATGAGACACCCTGATAGTCCAACAGGAAGTTAGCATCTCCATGGTTCCCTTGACCAGAAGCCAGGGGGATCGTTCCATTCTGACATCTTGATTGACATTTGTCCTTTTCTTAGATTTACTTTTTGTATTTTGATCTTCAGCTCATTTGCATACTTTTGTTAAAATTCTCCCCTTTTTGTGTTTGGTTTTTTTTATCTTTATTGTTTTTCTGCTTTTTTAGCACAAAGTCTACCTGGTGCCTAAAGACCAGTTCAGCATGGACTACGTTGAACCTTCAGTCCGCTGCATCAGCACCCCTGGACGGTTCCCCCCTGACAGGTGGATTCTGGTGAGGAATATTAGTGGGACAGCGCTCTTGTTAGAAGGGTTCTGATCCACCTTCCCTCCCCCTGTAGCTCCTCCTGTGTCCCCTCAGCGCTCTTGTTAGAACGGTTCTGATCCACCTTCCCTCCCCCTGTAGCTCCTCCTGTGTCCCCTCAGCGCTCTTGTTAGAACGGTTCTGATCCACCTTCCCTCCCCCTGTAGCTCCTCCTGTGTCCCTTCAGCGCTCTTGTTAGAACAGTTCTGATCCACCTTCCCTCCCCCTGTAGCTCCTCCTGTGTCCCCTCAGCGCTCTTGTTAGAACGGTTCTGATCCACCTTCCCTCCCCCTGTAGCTCCTCCTGTGTCCCCTCACGTTTCCAAACTCCCTCCAACTGGCTGGTGCTGAAGGAGGGCCAGAGCTCCTCCTACAGGAGCCCATCCTGGCCTCCCCCGCTGCAGCTCCTCCACTGACCTCCCACCAGAGAGATGAGCCCCCTGGTTCAGAGGTGACAGACCACCTCTGGGAGCAGACAACAGAGACCACATCAGGCTGGACTCCGTGCAGGTACGGAGGCTGACGGCTGCTGAGTGAGTGAGTTTACGATGCTCCCACCACTGCTGATGGATTGATTTAACACATCTGGAATATTTAGATTTATTCTGGGTCAATATCTGCATCTGTTGAAGTCCTCAGTCTCCATGCAGGTGGTGTTGTTCCAGATAAAAGATCTCAATAACAGCATCACTCCAGGTGAAACCATTCCAAAGAAGGCTAAGTGGAGCTGGCATATCAGCCCCCAATGGAAGCCTGCTGCTGCTGCCAAGCTCTCCATGTCATCATGGAAAAGTTGATTGTTCAACTCAATGTTTTTCCCATTGGGAGGAGATTTGTTGTTCCACCATGAAGTCTTTTCTTGTGATGAGTTTGTGTGTTGTAGTAGCATGAAGATATCTTGTTATCATGATCAACTCCTCTGGCCTGGTGGAAGAACGCTGCTGTGTTTGGATTCAGACGAGTCAAATCTGAACCAGGGACTTGTAGTTTTATCCTCGGTCTCCGGACTCATAAAATGGAGACCGGCCCAGTTTCACACTTTTGAACTCCTTCATGATGTTCAAATCTCATGACTGAGATTCGTGATTGGAAACATCGGCGGTTCAGGAAAGAAAACATGTACCATTGAACATCGCTCTCATCCTTCTACTCAGAATGCTGCGGTGGACTCCACCGTGTCCAGGCTTTGGGCAGATACGTCTTCATCCTCCACCACCACCAGCCGCTCCACCCCACCCACCCTGTGCAGGTCTACATTACCAGGGTCGGATCTGGCAGGGTGGAGGATCTTTGATTCATCTTAGCTTTCCTGCTCCGGCTGTTTGAGAAACATTCAAATGGAGATGGTTGTTTGTGTCTTTCAGGCCACGCCAACGCCTCCTTCTGTCCCCACGCTTACGGCTGCCGAAACGTGCTGGTGTCTGAAAACCAGATCATTCTGGATGTGCCGGACCACCAGGTCCTCCTCACCTGCAGGTTCCTGCAGGCAGAGCACTGTGGTGGTAGGTTTCCTGCTCCTCTGCTGGACTGATACCCTCTCCCTTTCCCGACACGTATCTGCTGTTTCTACTCTGCCTCCTTCTCCTCTGTCAGGCCTTGACTTCTTCCTTCTGTCTCTCCAGGATTACGTCCTGGTGGTGCCTGAGAGCAGCTCCAGCTCCAGCTCCCTGAACCAAGAATCACTGGAGAAATCTGACCACTTCATCAGCAACTGTGGCCTCAACAGCTTTCATGTCAAGTCGGTGTCTCTCAGCCTGAGTTGGTCCATGTTCTGTATCCCTGAATGTTCTAGAGGAACTAAACTGGGCCTGACTGGGACGCTTCTGTCTGCTCAGATTTGGGTTGTGAATGCATTCAGATGTCATTTACAAGCATTGGAACTTAAGACCTGAGCCTCAAGAATATTTAGTTCTTGATTTACTTTCTCTTGCAGGGTTTCATTTTGTGCAAATTTTCTTTTGAAGATCTTTGTTTTTTGTTGTCCTTCCATTGAGCAAGTTTGGCTAAGAACCTTTTCCCCACTAAACTAATTTTCCTAAAATGTCTCGCTAACGTTTCCTTTTTCTCTGTCGTCCCTCCTGTCCTTCGTCTCCATTCTGTCTCAGCTCAGCTGTGTCTCTTGGGCTCTCTTCAACAACGGCGCCCTGCATTGTGCCTGCCATGAGGTTGGAGCTGAGAGTGACACCTGCGAGTCATTTGGTGGTCGGTGCCGCTGCAGGCCCCACGTGATTGGCCGAGACTGCTCCATGTGGGCCGCGGGTTGCTGGGGATTCCCCTCTGCAGACGTGAGTGTCAGATTGGATGAAGGATGAGTAATAAGGGCTTTAATGATGAGTGAGAGGACGGACCAAACAACCTGTCCAACCATCAGAGGACAGCTTGGAGCTGAACATCAAAGGACATCCACCAAAATAGTCTTTAAAAAGGCGGGGTTCTCTGAAGCCAATTCAGTGAGCAAACTAAACTGTGTGTCATGTGACTGCTGGTCAACAGCACAACAATCCCAGGAAGAAACATCAATGTTGGGCTGAGCCAGTGTTTGTCTTTCACCAGATCATTTCATTCCTGTCTGTCTCTCTCTCTCCTTCAGCCTGGAACTGTGGTACCAGGTTATGTGAACCGCTGACCGGCAACTGGATCTGTCCTGCCAGGACCCTCCGTCCTGAGGGCACCCAGTGAGCCCCAGACGTTTGGCTGCCACCCAGTGGTTGGCTGTGAGGCCTGCAACTGCTCCCGTCCTGGAATCCTTCCCCAGACGTCAGCTGTGACACTCTCAGTGGACAATGCAGGTGAGGGGTGATGACTCAGGAATAGTAGTCCAGGATCAGAGTTGGCTCAAGCAGACCAAGAACCAGCCCTCCCACCATGACGGTAACCAGTACAACAATGAGTTTAATGTCCTCACTGTCATGGTTAAAGCTAGAATTCCCCAAACGTGTATTTGCTCTTTCGAGTGTTTTTTTTTTTTCCCGAGCATCCAACTGGATCAAGAAGATATTTATTCTAGAAGATGGAGGACCTGGAGAATTTGTAAATCTGTTTTATTTTGAAAGTTTAATGTTGTAAGGCATCGTTCTCCATTCGCCTCAAGCTAAAAACATGTGTCTGGCTCTTCCTTCAGTGGGACCTCACAATGAAGTTGATCAAAAGTGACAACATGTCTTTGTGACCTCAGCACACCTGTTTGTGAGTGCTTGTAAGGGAAAGTCCACTTTGGTGGTGAAGTATGGCTTCAATCAGAAGACAATCATTCTCTCAGTACTGCAGCAGGACTGGACTCTTAAATCCCAGGTCTCTATTTGGAAAGCCCTGAAATGGGAGATCTTCCTGGGCTTTTGTGTCTCCTGACCTGATCTGGGCTTGGACTGAGACACCAGGCTTGTTTCCTCTGTGTTGGCAGCTCCACCTGCCAACTCTTGAGTGTTTGGTGTGGAATCTGTAGTTGTCAAAGCAGCAGATGTGTCCTTGTCCTTACCTGTCAGCCTCTGTTCCCTTGTTTTATGAGGATGTGGGAACATCCAGCTGTGCACAGTAGAACCACAAGTCAAGATGGCAATGCCAGTGTCCAGTAGGACAAAACTACACTTCCTAACCAGCCACACCCTCACTCACAGGAACCATGAAACCCAGTTTGGGGCCCAGAGCTTTCCAGTTGGCTGCATTTAGTATGTTTCTATTATTGTGACACAAACAGAGCCATTGACCTTCCTTTGATTCTGATGCTGAGATCATGGATTCAGCCTGAGTGTTGGTGGAGACACATGAAGACGGCCTTTTGAACACAAGGACGGCAGAACAGGCCAGAGGCAGGAGATGTTTTCAGTACCAAAAAAAAAATAAAAAATAAAACACCACCCATCACATGCAATTAAGAGTGATCAGTGATACAATTATTGGAAAAATGAGTTTAATTTTCAGATTTTATGGTGACAGACAAAAGAGACATAAGAAGCACTCCACTAAAGGTCCATGCTTCACTTCCTCCTGCCGATGTCCCTCCTTGGTGCGTTTGGTGTTCCTGGTCTTTCTCACTGTCTCCTGAAGCTCCTCCCTCACGAGCCCCACCACCTCTTTGGGCTCTTCCTTAGCCAGCTCTTTGTCCAGGACCATCACCTCGAGGACCCTTTCTTCTATGTCCTGGTCTTTGTCCTCATCCCATTGCTGAGCATCAGAGAGGCTCACTTCCTGTCCAGCCTCCTTCAGGACCTGCTCTGCCTCATGACGCTCTGCTCTCTTGTGGGGAGTAAAAAGAGATGAAATCCACCTTCTTAAACGTCCAGGCTTCACCTTCTTCTTCTGATGTCCCTCCTCCACGCGTTTGGTTTTCCTGCTCTGTCTCCCTGACAGTCTTCTCCTCCTCCTGATGCCCTTCCTCCTCAAATGGCATGTGAGCCTCCTGGACCTCCTCTGCCTCTGTATTATTTTCCTGACATGTCAGTTTTTCTGTGTCCATGACATTGTCCCATTCTCCTCATGTCCTTCCTCCTTGGCTGTCAGCTGGGCCTCCTGGACCTCCTCTGACTCTTTATTGTCCTCCTCTTTATCCTGTTTCTCCGTCTCCAGGTCCTCCTGGGCCTCCAGGACCATTTCTTCTTTGTCCTGGTCTTTGTCCTCATCCCATTGCTGAGCATCAGAGTTGCTCACTTCCTGGCGAGCCTCCTTCAGGACCTGCTCCGTCTCTTTCTTGTCCTGCTCCTCCCTCTTCCACCGGGCCTCAAGGACCTTCAGGAATGTTTTTGTGTCTTCCAGCTCAGCCTTCCACACAAAATTCCTGGCCTGCCACTCAGCATCCACCTCCTTGTTCTCCTTCTTCACCTTGGCCATCAGTCGTCACATTCCTTTTTCCACACTTCATAGTTGTGGACCCACACTGGCTCCTTTGGCTCAGCCTCCATCTTTGCCCTCTCCTTGGCCTCCTGGAACTTTGCTGCCTTCTTCCTCCTTGGAGCCTCTTTCTCTGGGATCAGGAAAGTTTTTCAGACAAGGCTGGAAGGGATGTTCTTACTGCATCACTGTAGCATCGTTTTGAGATTAGTAGCAACTCTCGCTACGTGACTGTAGCATCATTTTGGGGTTTTTAGCATCTCTCACCACATCACTGTAGCATCATTTCTTAGGTTAGTAGCAACTCTCATGACATCACTGGAGCATCATTTCTTAGCCTCCTAGCAATTCTTACTATATGACTGTAGCATCATTTTGAGGTTCGTAGTAACTCTCACTACATCACTGTCAGCATCATTTTGAGAATAGGAGCAACTCTCACTACATTACTGTAACATCATTTTGAGGATAGTAGCAACTCTCACTACATGACTGGAGGATCTTTTCTTAGCTTAGTCGCAACTCTCACTACATCACTGGAGGATCTTTTCTTAGCTTAGTAGAAACTCTCACCACATTACTGTAGCATCATTTTGAGGTTCGTAGCAACTCTCACTACATCACCATAGCTTTATTTTGAGGTAAGTAGAAACTCACTACATCACTGTAGCAACATTTTGAGGTTTTAAGCAATTTTCACGACATGACTGTCAGCATCACTTCTTAGGTTAGTAGAAACTCTCATTACATCACTTTAGCATCATTTTGAGATTAGTAGCAACTCTCATTACATCACTGGAGCATAATTTTTTAAGTTAGCAGACACTCTCATTACATCAATTTAGCATCATTTTGAGGTTCGTAGCAACTCTCATTACATGACTGTCAGCATCATTCTAGCATAGTGGCAACTCTCACCACATCACTGTAGCATCATTTTTAGGGTTTGTAGCAACTCTTACTACATTACTGTAACATCATTTTGAGGATAGTAGAAACTCTCACAACATCACTGGAGCATCATTTCTTAGGTTAGTAGCAATGCTCATTACATCACTTTAGCATGAATTTGAAATTACAAGCAACTCTCACTACATTACTGTAAGCATCATTTTTAGGTTATTCTAAACTTTCACTACATTATAGTTAGCATCATTTTGCGTTCATTAGCAATTCTTACTGCATTTCTGTCGCATCATTTTCAGATCATTAGCAATTCTTCCGACTTCACTGTCGCATTATTTGTAGGTTCTTAGAAACTCTTAATACATTACTGTTGCATTATTTTGAGGTAAGTAGCAACTCTCTCTACATGAGTGTCAGCATCGCTTTGAGGGAGTTCGAAACACTGACTACATGACTTTTAGCATCATTTTGACTTCGTTAGCAATTGTTACGACATCACTGTAGCATTACTTTGAGTTTATTAGCAACTCTTAAAACATTACTGACAGCATCATTTTTAGGTTACTCGCAACTCGAACCACATGAATGTCAGCATCACTTTTAGGTTATTCGAAACTTTCACTACATTACTGTTAGCATCATTTTGGGTTCATTAGCAATTCTTACTACATCACTGTCGCATCATTTTGAGATCATTAGCAATTCTTACTACATCACTGTCGCATTATTTGGAGGTCAGTAGCAACTCTTACTACATGACCTTCAGCATCACTTGGAGGTTGTTCGAAACACTTACTACATTACTGTCAGCATCACTTTGAGTTTATTAGCATCTATCACTACATTACTGTTAGCATCGTCTTGGGTTTAATAGCAATTCTTACGACATCACTGTTGCATAATTTTGAGATCATTACCAAGTCTTCTGACATTACTGACGCATTATTTTGATATTCGTAGCAACTCTTACTACATTACTGTTGCATCATTTTAAGGTTCAAAGCAACTCTTACTACATTACTGTCAGCATCCCTTCGAGTTGATTAGCAACTATCACTACATTACTGTTAGCATCATTTTGGGTTCATTAGCAATTCTTACTACATCACTGTCGCATCATTTTGAGATCATTAGCAATTCTTACTACATCACTGTCGCATTATTTGGAGGTCAGTAGCAACTCTTACTACATGACTTTCAGCATCACTTGGAGGTTGTTCGAAACACTTACTACATTACTGTAAGCATCACTGAGTTTATCAGCAAGTATCACTACATTACTGTTAGCATCATTTTGGGTTCATTAGCAATTCTTACTACATCACTGTCGCATCATTTTGAGATCATTAGCAATTCTTTCGACATCACTGTCGCATTATTTTGAGGTTCGTAGCAACTCTTACTACATGACTGTCAGCATCACTTTGAGGTCATTCAAAACTTTCACCCCATTACTTTTAGCATCATTTTGAGTTCATTAGCAATTCTTACGACATAACTGTCGCATAATTTTGAGATCATTAGCAATTCTTCTGACATCACTGTCGCATTATTTTGAGGTTCGTAGCAACTCTTGCTACATTACTGTCGCATTATTTTGAGGTTCGTAGCAACTCTTACTACATGACTGTCAGCATCACTTTGACGTTATTTAAAACTTTCACTCCATTACTGTTAGCATGATTTTGAGTTCATTAGCAATTCTTACTACATTACTGTCGCATCATTTTGAGTTCATTAGCAAATCTTCCGACATCACTGTTGCATTATTTTGAGGTTCGTAGCAACTCTTACTACATGACTGTCACCATCACTTTGAGGTTGTTCGAAACTCTTACTACATTACTGTAAGCATCACTGAGTTTATTAGCAACTATCACAACATTACTGTTAGCATCATTTTGACTTCATTAGCAATTCTTACGACATCAATGTAGCATCATTTTTGAATTCATTAACAATTCATCCTACATCACTGTAGCATTATTTTGAAGTTCGTAGCAACTCTTACGAGATTACCGTCAGCATCGTTTTTAGTTAATTAGCAATCCTCATGACATCACTGTCGCATCATTTTGAGATCATTACCAAATCTTCTGACATCACTGTCGCATTATTTTGATGTTATTAGCAACTCTTTCTACATTACTGTCAGCATCACTTTGAGGTCATTCGAAACTTTCACTACATTATAGTTAGCATCATTTTGGGTTCATTAGCAATTCTTCCGACTTCACTTTCGCATGATTTGTAGGTTTTTAGCAACTCTTACTACATTACTGTTGCATTATTTTGAGGTTAGTAGCATCTCTCACTACATGAGTGTCAGCATCACTTTGAGGGAGTTCGAAAAACTTACTACATTACTGTTAGCATCACTGAGTTTATTAGCAACTCTTACTACATTACTGTCAGCATCATTTTTAGGTTACTCGCAACTCTAACCACATGACTGTCAGCATCACTTTGAGGTTATTCGAAACTTTCACTACATTACTGTTACCATCATTTTGAGTACATTAGCAATTCTTACTCCATTACTGTCGCATCATTTTGAGATCATTAGCAATTCTTCCGACATCACTGTCGCATTATTTTGAGGTTCGTAGCAACTCTTACTACATTATTGTTGCATTATTTCAAGGTTCGTACCAACTCTTTCAACATGACTGTAAGCATCACTTTGAGGTTTTTCGAATCACTTACGATATTACTGTCAGCATCAGTTTTAGTTTATTAGCAACTACCACTACATTACTGTTAGCATCATTTTGAGTTTATTAAGCAATTCTTCCTACATCACTGTAGCATTATTTTGAGGTTCGTAGCAACTCTTACTACATGACTGTCAGCATCACTTCGAGGTTATTCGAAACTTTCACTCCATTACTGTTAGCATCATTTTGAGTTCATTAGCAATTCTTACTACATCACTGTCGCATCATTTTGAGATCATTAGCAATTCTTCCGACATCACTTTCGCATTATTTTGAGGTTCGTAGCAACTCTTACTGCATGACCCTCAGCATCACTTTGAGGTTGTTCGAAACACTTACTACATTACTGTAAGAATCACTGAGTTTATTAGCAACTATCACTACATTACTGTTAGCATAATTTTGAGTTCATTAGCAATTCTTACGACATCACTGTAGCATCATTTTGAGATCTTTATCAATTCTTCTGACATCACTGTCGCATTATTTTGACATTCGTAGCAACTCTTACTACATGACTGTCAGCATCACTTTGAGGTTGTTCGAAACACTTACTACATTACTGTAGGCATCACTGAGTTTATTAGCAACTATCACTACGTTACTGTTAGCATCATTTTGAGTTAAATAGCAATTCTCACGACATCACTGTCGCATCATTTTGAGATCATTAGCAATTCTTACGACATCACTGTCGCATTGTTTTGAGGTTATTAGCAACTCTTACTACATTACTGTCAGCATCATTTTTAGGTTACTCGCAACTCTAACCACATGACTGTCAGCATCACTTTGAGGTTATTCAAAACTTTCACTCCATTTCTGTTAGCATAATTTTGAGTTCATTAGCAATTCTTACTCCATTACTGTCGCATCATTTTGAGATCATTAGCAATTCTTCCGACATCACTGTCGCATTATTTTGAGGTTCGGAGCAACTCTTACTACATTATTGTTGCATTATTTTGAGGTTAGTAGAAACTCTTACTACATGACTGTCAGCATCACTTTGAGGTTATTCGAAACTTTCACTCCATGACTGTTAGCATCATTTTGAGTTCATTAGCAATTCTTACAACGTCACTGTCGCATCATTTTGAGATCATGAGCAATTCTTCTGAATTCACTGTCGCATTATTTTGAGGTTCGTAGCAACTCTTACTACATGACTGTCAGCATCACTTTGAGGTTGTTCGAAACTCTTACTACATTACTGTCAGCATCACTGAGTTGATTAGCAACTATCACTATATTACTTTTAGCATCATCTTGAGTTCATTAGCAATTCTTACTACATCACTGTCGCATCATTTTGAGTTCATTAGCAAATCTTCCGACATCACTGCTGCATTATTTTTAGGTTCGTAGCAACTCTTACTACATGTACTGTCAGCATCACTTTGAGGTTATTCGAAACTTTCACTCCATTACTGTTAGCATCATTTTGAGTTCATTTGCAATTCTTACTACATCACTGTCGCATCATTTTGAGTTCATTAGCAAATCTTCCGACATCACTGCTGCATTATTTTTAGGTTCGTAGCAACTCTTACTCCATTACTTTCAGCATCACTTTGAGGTTGTTCGAAACATTTACTACATTACTGTTTGCATCACTGAGTTGATTAGCAACTATCACTACATTACTGTTAGCATAATTTTGAGTTCATAAGCAATTCTTACTAAATCAGTGTAGCATCATTTTAAGATGTTTAGCAATTCTTCTGACATCACTGTCGCATTATTTTGAGGTTCGTAGCAACTCTTACTACATGACTGTCAGCATCACTTTGAGGTTGTTCGAACCACTTACTACATTACTGTAAGCGTCACTGAGTTGATTAGCAACTATCACTACATTACTGTTAGCATCGTTTTGAGTTCAATAGCAATTCTTACTACATCACTGTCGCATCATTTTGAGATCTTCAGCAATTCTTCTGACATCACTGTCGCATCATTTTGAGGTTAGAAGCAACTCTTACTACATGACTGTCAGCATCACTTTGAGGTTGTTCGAAACACTTACGACATCACTGTCAGCATCATTTTTAATTTACTCGCAACTCAAACCACATGACTGTCAGCATCACTTTGAGTTTATTAGCAACTATCACTACATTACTGTTAGCATCATTTTGAGTTTATTAGCAACTCTTACTACATGACTGTCAGCATCACTTTGAGGTTGTTCGAAACACTTACTACATTACTTTTAGCATCATTTTGAGTTCATTAGCAATTCTTACTAAATCACTGTCGCATCATTTTGAGATCTTTAGCAATTCTTCTGACATCACTGTCGCATTATTTTGAGGTTCGTAGGAACTCTTACTACATGACTGTCAGCATCACTTTGAGGTTGTTCGAAACATTTACTACATTACTGTAAGCATCACTGAGTTGATTAGCAACTATCACTACATTACTGTTAGCATCATTTTGAGTTCAATAGCAATTCTTCTGACATCACTGTCGCAATATTTTGAGGTTCGTAGCAACTTTTACTACATTACTGTCGAATTATTTTGAGGTTCGTAGCGACTCTTACTACATGACCGTCAGCATCACTTTGAGGTTATTCGAAACTATCACTACATTACTGTTAGCATCATTTTAAGTTCATTAGCAATTCTTCTGACATCACTGTCACATTATTTTGAGGTTCGTAGCAACTCTTACTACATGACTGTCAGCATCACTTTTAGGTTGTTCGAAACACTTACTACATTACTGTAAGCATCACTGAGTTGATTAGCAACTATCACTACATTACTGTTAGCATCATTTTGAGTTCATTAGCAATTCTTACTACATCACTGTCGCATCATTTTGAGATCATTAGCAATTCTTCTGACATCACTGTCGCATTATTTTGATGTTCGTAGCAACTCTTACTACATTACTGTCAGCATCAATTTGAGTTTATTAGCAACTATCACTTAATTACTGTTAGCATCATTTTGAGTTCATTAGCAATTCTTACTACATCACTGTAGCATTATTTTGAGGTTATTAGCAACTCTTACTACATTACTGTAGCATTATTTTGTGTTCATTAGCAATTCTTACAACATCACTGTCGCATTATTTTGAGGTTCGTAGTGTGGCAAGGCGAGCGGTGGAGAACAGTTGCCAACAACGCCACCTGGGGGCTTTCACCCCAGGATATAAACACAATTTCAAAAGGACCAGGCTTCCATTTGAACAAAGGCACACAGTTCGAGAGATACAACAGGACAGGACCGTGATTTCCAATTATAAAAATACTTTTATCAGAAAAATAGTTTAAAATGAGCAAGAGACTAAATGAATACCAATGGATATAATAAGGAGTGCAAGAGGAATTACCAAAAGGAAAAGGGGACAGGGCTGGGGCTTACCACGACAGCGGTAACGAAAAGGGGAGGGATCCAAAAAAGCTACACTGCACCCGTGACACAGCAAACCAAAAAAACATGAATAAGGAACCACCACCAGGGGGACCGCTGCCGCTCTGGGCCCTCAACACCTGTCAAAGAAAAGAAAAGAACACCATCAAAAACATGAAATCAAGGCAACCCTCACACACGAACCAAATATCACTACCACAAATAACCCAACAGAAACTGTTTTAAATCCAAATGATCAAAATGGGGAGCAAAAGGCTATGATAATAATAATAATAATAATAATAATAATAATATAATAATAATAATAATAATATAATAAGGGTTCTAAACAATAAATCAAATGTAACCCACAAAATCTAACAGTAATAATTCAAAGAAAGAAATAACAAATAGAAAAGGAATAAACTCAAGTAATTAAGGAAATGTCTTCCCCTCTAATTAAAACCAGTCTCCAAGGGCGATGGCTCAGCGCCGATGAGGGTCGGGATGCCCTCTCTTGGCCCACGTTGAGGCTCTTATAAAGGCCGTAGTGCACGGCTTTAACCGCCGTTACTGGGATCAGAGCCGTTATGAGCCGAATCAGCAAGAATCCAGAATGAAGAAGAGGAGAAGAGGAAGAACCAAAACAACAGCGAGGCTCACAGCAGCAATTGACGGCTGCGCACTGCAAAATAAACAAGTTAACCTGATTAAAATGTGGATGAAGGGCGTTACAGAATAACAAAAGCTAAGAATAAACATTTCCTACCGGAGAGCAGAATCATGGCGTCAGACGAGGCAGGAGGAGGAAGCCCGCAGCCCAGACTACACAAACGATGGCCGGGAGAGGATAATCAGAAC
Organism: Aulostomus chinensis; assembly: GCF_037954235.1. Lineage (NCBI taxonomy): Eukaryota > Metazoa > Chordata > Actinopteri > Syngnathiformes > Aulostomidae > Aulostomus > Aulostomus chinensis. Next base: position 23,417,497 of record NC_141320.1, on the reverse strand, counting down.
ACCACAGACCATCGGCAGCTTGATATGAAAGGCAGACAACTACGCGTCTTACCCACAGAAAGCGCACCACGCACACACCGGCCCCAGGGAGACAGCCCAGCTCCCGGTAACACCACACCACTGGACGGAGCAAAACTGGAATAAACACGGGGCCCATGACACTGAATAATGGAGCAGAGCAAGCATGCATACCTTTGTTTGTAACCGATCTGCTGACCAGTGAGACGCCACCACGCACGGCTGTCGGCTCTGTAAAGGAGGGAGAGGAAGTGGAAAGGACGGAGAAGGGTCGGACCAGGTCTACTTCTAGGTGACCACTCACTATCGTCTTCCACACTGCCCCTCATGGTGGGGAGTGTAGCGCTATCCTGCCACAGTACATTTGTTTCATTCTTTTGCTCTTGCACTTTCATTAAAATGGACTTGACTTGAAAACGTTTTGTTTCAAAATATAGAAGAATTCCCAGATTTATAGGTAGCATGAGTATGAAGTTGCACTTGCACCCGGTGGGAAAATGTCCTCTGCATTTGACTCTAACTATGTAGGAGCAGTGGTAGCAGTGTCAGCCTGGGGGCTTGGTCAAGATCAATGACAGGACTAGCAGACAGGTAATATCCATAGCATGCATGTTGTTTGAGAGGAGTAAGGGTACACTGTTGGTCTCTCACCTGATGCGCTGTCATCAGCACAAATGATCTGTTCCGAAACATCAAAATCTACCATCCCCCTGATTGTTTTTTACAACTGGAGTACTGGTTAACTCTTTAGAAAGCCTTCATTCAGAGCTGTGAAGAACCTTGAACCTGATATCCCAGACATCAAAGTGGGCCACTAACTGGCCAGATGAAGCTATGCTAGGCTGCTGTACTCTGAAGAGCTAAAGTAGCAGCTTCTGAGAGGGATGCTAACCTGGATGTGTTCATCTCCTACTTTAATATCAGCCCCCAACTTGGAGCTCTGACAGCCTCCAGCTTGTTGTTCCTGTTTCTGCTTCAGTCAACAGGGAACTCCAACCTGCAGTAGAATCTTCAACAACAATGGAATAGAAAAGTGAGGAAGAAAAACTAGAATAAACTTACAAAGCTGAGAAATGTTCATGAAGAAGAAATGCACACGTTATGATTGAGGCCAGAAACTAAAACTCCACACCAAATGTACTTTGACTTGTAGGATAATGAACTTGAATGTGTTGAAACAGCAGATCAATGAATCCACTACCACACAACAAGATGATGACCCCCTACCACAAGATGGCGTCACAGATCCTGACGCTCTGTGCAGGAAACACCGAGCAAAACATTACAACAAAGCTCCTGTTGTTCCCTCCAGGAAAAACTGTGGTTCCGATGAGAAAAGGATCCCAGCGTCCTCTGAGGATCCATGGCCGCACCATTGGGTAGAAGGACGATGGGGTCGGCACCAGGAGGAACCCTGGTGTCTCCGATGCAGGGAAGATGGAGCAGTGAAGAGGCCACATTGTGGCGTCCTAAAGAGGACATTTGGTGGAGCCTGAGACAGCAAACATCCCGCCCCCTTCATCAGAAGAACCACAGCACCAGAAGAAAGAATCCTGGCAGTGACGACAGGGAGGATCAGGGTGACCTCCTCACCTCCACCTTTGAACCTTCAAATGAACTTTAAAAAGCTTTAGAGTGGAGAAGGATTTTAAAACCTTTCATTGTTTTTTCATTTCATTCTCATTTGTGCGATTGTCTGATTTATTAGAAATAAACACTGTCTGCTGGGTTTCCATTGACTGTGATTCTCTTTTTGCATGCAAGTTGAAAGTTCTGCCAATAAAAACCACGAGTATTTGAAGACCAAAGGAAGAACCCCCAAAGTCAGGACCCTGAGATCAAAGTGAGCACTCTGATCTCAGAGGTCTGGGATATTTCCCATCCCATGGCCCTTCAAATAAGAGCCCTGTGTCACTGTCTCAAAGCTTTCAACCGTATTTGTTTGTTAAATTAAAACCAGACGACCACTGTGGTCCTTTTTACACGGTAAGTAAAGCACAGATGCCCTGGTGGACCTGTTGGCACCCTGGACTTTGAATCCAGTGACCTGAGTCCAAGTCTCAGTTCCAGCAGGTTTCCTGCAGCCTTCAGCAGAGCTGCCATGTTTCTCTGTAGAGAACTAAGTGATGCTCTCAGCAGGTTGAGGGCACCACCAACAAGTGAGGGATGAACCTCTGACTTCCTTCTTGTCAAACAGGAAACTCCTAATACCTCATTTGAGTAAAGTACCTCATATTCCTGACATCCAAGTAGTAGTGAAGTGGAGGAAGAAGGTAGGAGATCTCCAACAGGATCCTTCTTCCCTCTGTCCTCCTTGATCTCATGGATCACCACAGTCAAGGGGAGACCCAAGCTCCCGGATGGATCTGGCACTCAGGAACTGCTGAGTTTTCCAGTGGACTTTGTTCCATCCATGGTTCAGGAACAGGACTCCTCCTGGTTAACCTGGTATCTTTCCACCCAACTGTGGGTTCTTGGAGAATTTTTCATGTCATGTCAAGAAATCAGGCTGGTGGGTTTTTCAATGAGAGAAATTCTGGTAACTTAATTAAGTGGCATGTTTGTTGAAGCAGTAATTAACTGATAAATTAAGGAAGGCCTGGCCAGTCTTTGCTCCCAGGTCATACGATGGAGTTAGAAAGTCCTGAATAAATCTGGAGTTCCATGATTTCCTTGTGGTTCATGATCCTTTTGCCAATGTAGTCTGGAACAAGAGCAAGATGAACCTCCAAATATCAACAGGTTGATTGCAGGTGATGTCAAGTGGTATTTAGAGGAACCTCCTCCTTGTGTTTGGTTCCATGGTGGAAGGGTGAGAACTCTGGACTCTGGATCCAGTGATCAGAGTTCAAGTCTCAGAAGGACCTTCCTGTCTGGAATGTGTCCCATGTAACAAACTGGTCAAGAGATGCAATGTGGTTCAAATGTTCTGGTTCATTTCTTACTGCCATGAACACAGACTGTGTGTTTAATGTTAACAATAAATGTAACAACAAAGGAGCCAGTAGCTCCTGTGGAAAAAATTCTACTTTGTCAGTGAATGAATTCATTTGATATTGAAGTCTGTAACTTTCAGTGTCTGTTAGGATGGCCGAGCGGTCTAAGGCGCTGCGTTCAGGTCGCAGTCTCTCCTGGAGGCGTGGGTTCTGACAAAGGACATTTTCTCCACATTCCTATGCATCCACAGTGGTAAATTCCAAACCCAGTTGAAGCTGCTCTCCACTGATGGGAGTGAGTGGTTGAACTGGCAGCAGAGGAGGCAAAGGAGCTTCCCTGTGATGGTCCAACATTGCCTGGTTTCCTCCAACATGGAGCAGCCACCAAACTCTAACTTCAATGTTGGATCAAAGTCTGCTGAAGGAATGTGTTTTCTTTCAAGTCACATTTTGTCCATTAATTTCATAATCAGAGACTCCATCTCATCACATGACTAAAGTCTGGGTTCTGTAGTGGTGGTAAAATATCCTTCCATGCCCCTCACTAGTTTGCACACAGAAAAGCATATTTTACTGGTTTCAGATCTCTTAGCTTGTTCTCTCTCTTAAACCAGCTGAGGCAGCTTTCATTGTGTGATTTATTTTAAAATATAAATATGGAACAGAACCATTGGAATCAGATGTCAGGACATTTGAAGGAATGTCAATCTCCTGTTGAAATGTTGCAGTGTGCAGCTGAGGCTCTCTGGCAGTGGCACCAGGAGCCACAATGGCAGAACCTGGACCCTCCTGGAGGAGAACCACAGGTGAGGGCCTTCTTGGCTCCAGATTGATGGAAATCAAGTGTCTGAAGCTGTTAGCAGCCATGAAGTTGATCTGGTTGGCACTGGTATTTGTTCTTGCTGCAGCTCAGGAGTGATTCAGGAGAAGAGTTTCAGAACAGCCCAGGTTGGGGACTGGAATTCTAAAATTTCCCCTGGAACCAAACAACCTTGGAGGGTAAAAGCTCCAATCATAGCCACTCAGATGCAGCAGCAGAAGAAGCTGTCATCCACCCTGACAGTCAGAGCATCAAGTCAAGAAAACATCACCATCTTGTAGTTCCAAACCTCCACCTGTCAGATTCAGCTACTTCTGATTGTGGGACTTTAAATTTGAACACAATGGAATTTGGACAAGGAGTTTTCCTTCCAGTCCAAACATCATCGTCCAGCCTCCAACCAGAGGTCCATCAGTTATCATGGAGCCACAGGTGGAGTCTGGATTCTTTTCTGGAATGAGACGGCAATGACAGTCCTGCCAAGTGACATCACTGACATGAATGGATGACTTCAGTCATGTGACTGGATGACTTCAGTCATGTGACTGGATGGCAGTGTAGATGCCAATGTAGAGGTTGGGGAAATAGTCTCTGAGAATCCAACTTGAAGCCACGCCCTCCTTGTTCTTCAAAAACCCAAACAGCGACCATCAGTCTCCCACCAATCCTGTACTTGGGTTCAATGTTGCTGTTCCATTTTGCAGCATTCATCCCCTCATTCTGGAGGCTTTAACATGAAAATGAAAATGCTGAGAGACATAAATGCAAATCAGGGTATTTGACCAGAGGTGACATATCTTTTAATGCCTTTCTTGTTATATTTGTTATATATGTTCTGCATGGTTATATTTGTTATGGTTGTTATGGAGTTTATGGTTATTATCTCTGTTTCTTGTGTCTTTGTCTTTGTTGTCCTCCCCTTCGTCCGTCCTGGATTTTTGACCTTGGTTGCAGGAAGCGTGTGACCTCAAGTCCTTTTTCTGTGTTGCTGAACGTAGAGCCTTGCTTCATTGTGCTCGCTAAAGTGTGATCCTCCCTGCTAATTCCTTATTTCATTGACTAATTACCCACCAAAAATAAATACCTACTTGCTTTATTTGGCTGAAGTTTAAAAGACCATCATTCTGGTAGCAACAGTCTTTCTGCCTTGTAAATTCTCCACTCCAAGCTAACGATGGCTTCTCCCTCTTGTCCTCCTCTCTCCTGCTCAGAGTGCCACATGTTTTCTTCCTCCTCTGCCTCCTTTAGTGATACTGATAAGTGTGTTAAATGTAGTTTTTTGTTGTGTTGGAGGTGAGGCTTAGCGATGTTCAATTGGACCTGCAGCGGCTCTGCACCAAAAGCTGCGAGAGCTAGCCAGCCCTCACTAGCTGGTGCAGACCAACTTAGCTTAGCTCCTGGCTTAGGCCCAACTAGCGCTCCCCCAGAAGCTCCCAAGCATCTGGGAGAGCGCCAAGAAAAGTTGGGCCTAAGCTAGGATATGCTTGCTCATGAAGAATTGTTGGGTGTAAATTCATTTAAGGAGTGTTGAACTGGATCTGTTCTACTTGTAAAGTGTAACTTTTGTTATTTGGTGCTTTACAGGGTGATGACTTGACTTCATTGCAGCTTTGACCTGAGCAGGTGTTCATTCACATCTCAGTAACAGGGGACACTTTATCACAGCAGTGGACAAACATCAGCATTCATCACCCAGCAGCTCCTCTGATCAACAGAACAAGTTCAAGTATTCTGAGAAGGAGGGCATCGATCCCTCTACTGCTCACATGCTAAGCTAGCGCTCTACCATTGCAGCTAATTCCCCTGTTAAGGAGCACAGCAGATGATGGAGGTTGACCTTCATGCATGGTTGAATGAGCGTCACCAGTTGAAGCTTCTCTGGTTGACCAATGTAATGGAGACCAAGGGTTCCATGACATCAATGATTAATTGAAGGTAGCATTTGTCTTGGTATTAACAGTTTATGTAAATTAGAGGCACACACACATGTTAAGGGTGAGGTTTATTGAATCAGCAAACAAGTGAAACATTTTCTATGCCATGTGTTCCAGGGAGGGACCTGGGAAGCACAGGGGGACCAGCCATCCTGCCTGTGGAAAATGAAGACCCCAGTGTCAGTCAGTGGGAATCACTGTGCAAGGCCTGGTATTTTGTGTTTGTCAAGTTTGTCTCATGTAAATGTGGCAGTTTCAGTCGTCACGGTCAGTCCTCACCTCTTCCTGGTGGTTTCCTTAAAGGGGGTGGAGCCAAAAGGGGAGAGTGGCCCAAGGAAGCTCCTTAAGAGCTGTAGGTGCAAACCTTTGCTCCCAGATGGGGGAGGGGGTACAATCACAGACAAGGTTCATTGAATGATTATGTGGATGTATGACTGAGTTGGTGTAGTAGTCTGGAATCATGTATATATTTAGTCAGGTTAAGTTGTTGAGATGGTGCTGGTTTGATGTAAATATTGATTGTAGAGCATGGTTGTGGTCTCACCTCCACTCTATGGGCCATCCATCGTCATCTTCTGCTTATTCCTTACTAGTAAGGGTCGCGGGGGGGCTGGAGCCTATCCCAGCATCTATTGGCGAGAGGCAGGGTTCACCCTGGACAGGTCGCCAGTCCATCGCAGGGCCAACACACAAAGACGAACAACCATTCACACTCACATCTACGGTCAATTTAGAGAATCCAATCAGCCTCGTCCCCAAATTGCATGTTTTTGGACTGTGGGAGGAAGCTGGAGTATCAGAGAGGACACACGCCGGCACGGGGAGAACATGGAGACTCCACACAGAAAGATCCCGCGCCCGAGCCAGGACTCGAACCCGGAACCTTCTTGCTGTGAGGGCACAGTGCTAACCACTGCACCACCGTGCAGGCCCGCTATGGGGGCTGGTCTGTCTAATTTCCTGCAGCCAGGAGGGAATTAAAGGCAGTCAGGGGTTTTTAATTTAAGTTGATGGTGTCTCATGCAATCTCTTTCAATACTCCAGTGGTGGTTTAAGTGAAGAAAAACATGGGTTAGTCAGTAGGACTCTGTGTTTGTGTGTGTGTGTGTGTGTATGTGTGTGTGTGTGTGTGTGTGTGTGTTTGTGTGTGTGTGTGTGTGTGTGTGTGTGTGTTTCCATGCAGACTTTCCCTTGTGACAACCGATTTGATTTGGAAACCATCTCATCTAAATCTCCTCTCCAAAAACCCTCTTCTTCAACTTTGTACCCAAGTTGTCTCCTCATCAGGCACCACAGTATCCAGTAGGTTCAGTTAAAACAGTCATCAGTGATTAATGTTCATGTTCAATGATGAGGTTTTGATTTATTCTTCCAGAATCATCTGAACAAACCCTCCTCAACACAGTGAAGCCTTCATCTGACAGGAGGAGTTTCTTTTCCCAGTGATTCCACTGACAGTGAAAAGCTACGTTCATCAGACTGGTCTGATAGGATCAACTACTGGTTGCTCGGGAGTGCAAACAGCAACCTGTCAGGAAACATTAGTCAGATCAAAGCCAAGATTAAAGAAAGAGCCTCCAGATCAAAGACAGAATTGATGATGATGTCATCAGGAGGCTTTGATAGTGTATTTATTTGTACCTAGAATTCTGTCTTTGATCTCAGGAGGACATGAAAGAAACACAACTGAGGAAAGTAGAGGAGAACATTCAGCTTCATTAGAAACACTTGAACTGTTGAACAGTAGAATTTGTTTGAAACAGTTTACAACACTGAGTGACAGGATTGAAGAGGGAAGGTTTTTCTACTTTAAATTTAATTCTAACTTTAAACTGGGCATGAACATTTTTAGTCGTTCATATTCTAACATACAGGGGAAGTCATGACATTCCCTTTTTTTTAACCTGTCCTGTTCAGGAAATGGAAATGGAAATTAAGCTGCTATGTTGAATCAGAAAAACCTCTTGAAGTCTACTTTTGCTTCAGTCAGAAAGTGGACTGTTGTTAACTCTCACAATGGTTGGTGATTCTGGTGGAAGAAAATATCCTTATGAACCTCTTTTTAACAGACACATATTTCTAAAGATGCAGGTTTATTTTATTTTTTCTTCTAGCAGAGGATGGTTTCGATCCATCGACCTCTGGGTTCCGCTGCGCCACTCTGCTCTACCATTGACTGAACAGTCCTTGTTTTAAGAGAGCATTCTCTGTGTTTGTCTCTGCCCTGCTCTCCTGCTCTCTTTCCCCTCATTTAGTCCTTGACATGATCCATGCTCTACAGCTCTGCGGGTGGAATGAAGACCTGCGTCTGCTCTGCCCGTGCCGTCCTTCGTCTCAACCTAAATTGTTTGACCCACCTTTATAATGCTGCAGACAACACAACCAAACTGGCCCCGATCAGGATTTGACAGGCCGAAACATGCCCTAAAAACACCAAGAATAATATCCACCACCTTCTGAACGGGGCCTGGTCCGTCTCCTGCATCAGGGGCCGCCGCAGTCGCGCATCAGTTGTTCAACAGCTGTCGCCGCAACACTCAATGAGACAAAGACATCGAAGCTCAAACTGCTGTTGAGGAAGCCGTGATCGTATAGTGGTTAGTACTCTGCGTTGTGGCCGCAGCAACCCCGGTTCGAATCCGGGTCACGGCAGCATGAGATAAATTTCTTTGTGTGTATTGATGGACACAAGCCAAGCAGAAATTTCCCACAATGCAATAGGGCAGTGTTTGGTCAGTCTGAAAATGGTATCATATTATTGTGTCATCACTTGACCAGACCCAAAAGTAGGCTCAGGTATCAGTTTCTTCTCAATGCTAATGTCTGCTAGCTTAGTCTGCTACTTTGATGGCTCTGCCTGCTCAAAGGTCCAGACCCCTGGATGTGGTGGTTCCTACCTGAACGTAGATTCTGTCAGCTCATGTTGTTAAATCAACTCACCAGGAACACCAGTAGATTTCAATGGACTGACAATGAGTCTCATTGAATGGTAAACATGTCAAATATGAAGTCATCACCTGAGGAGGTCTGCTGCTGGAATGAAGCTCCAGATATTCACAAGATATTCTTGATCTTAAAATAAAGCATTTTTATATTTGATTTCTTATTCATTCAGGTCATCCAGTCATGTGACTGAAGTCATCCAGTCACGTGACTGAAGTCATCCAGTCATGTCAGTGATGTCACTTGGCAGGACTGTCATTGCCGTCTCATTCTAGAAAAGAATCCAGACTCCACATACAAGATGGTTGATGTTTTCTTGACTTGATGCTCTGACTGTCAGGGTAGATGACAGCTTCTTCTGCTGCTGCATCTGAGTGGCTAGGATTGGAGGTTTTACCTCCGAAGGTTGTTTGGTTCCAGGGGAAACTTCAAAATTCCAGTCCCCAAACTGGGCTGTTCTGAAACTCTTCTCCTGAATCACTCCTGAGTTCTTGTTAAGAGCTGGAAATGAGCTGCAGCAAGAACAAATACCAGTGCCAACCAGATCAACTTAATGGCTGTTTTTGTAGTGATTTGGTGCCTCATGAGGAGAAAATTTGGGCACAAATGTTGGACAAGAGTGTTTGTGGAGGGGTGTTTTTTTGTTGTTGTTGCAGTGTTGTAAGTCACTGTACCTGCAGCTGAATGATTGAACTTTCTCCAAATATCCTCAAGATGGTTTCCAATGACATCAGTTGTCACAAGAGGAAGTCTGCATGTAAACACACTCAGGTGTGCCCAGCTATTCTTATGAGAACATTCGATCAACTTCCTTCTATGTGCAGCCTAACCTTAATCTTAATCTTAATCTTAACCAACTGAATCTTAATCTTTATTTGAAACTAAACTCAATCCAGACCTTCACTCTGAAAGAACTCACAAACTGCATTGCGCTGCATCAGGGCCGGTCTTTGGTCCCCATGAGGACGAGGACTCCTGATCAGTGTTGATGATGGAAATGGTCTCCAACACAATAAAACAAGAAATACACACACGTGTAAACACACACAGTGACCCCGCATGTCGTTTTTGCCCAACTTAAATTTTCATTCATTACCCAGAGCCTCTCAAAAGCCCTGAAGAAAAATTGAATATTTGGAGTTTGAAAGCCATAAATCACATCCATATCATCTCGTCCATCTCAGTCTGATCTCATCTTTGTTTGTTGTTTTTTTAAAGAGGGACAAATTGGTACTTGGTTAAAAAAGCACTGTGGGAAAATGATCCTGCTTTCAGGGAGGTCTTTGGTGAGTTTGCTAACAATGCAGAGAACCATGACGGTACCAAGCACAAGGCTGCTGCCCTCTGCATCACAGCTACACTTTGGAGTCTGTTTGAACTGAATGTGAAGGGTCTGACATCATCACACCAGTACGACAACAAGTGACCATGAACCAAAAGAAAACCTTCACTGATGAGTCCATGGATCTCATTGATCTGTGCCTTTTCCTGATCTTCAGGTTCTGTCTTTGATTTCTTTCTTTGATCTCTAAATTCTGTGCTTTGGTTTCCTTGGTCAGTCTTTGAATTCTGGTTCATAATAAAAAAGAACTCCCAGCATATTTCTGCAGACCATAGATAGGGATTTTACCAACTGCACCATAGCAACCCTCTTGCTGTCTGCTGTTGTGCCCCTGAAAAGAAAGACAGCCTGGCAGTCAACAAACTGGGCTCAACAGAAGAATGTCAACTAAAGATGGATTAAAGACCAGGAGGAAATGTAACCAACCTACAAAGATGGAGGGGAATTGAGACCCACATGTTTGCCATCCTTGATGAACTGTCCACTGGTGCAGGGGATGAGGTCATGGCCATGATCTGGGAGCCAGTCCTGGATGTTAAATGTCCTGATGATGGACAGTGCAGTGGCAAAATGTCTGGTCCACTGACTGAACTCTGCCACAAATGAGGAACAACAGTCAGCAAGGAGTAGAAACGAAGAGGAGAAATGGAGAGAACAGAAAGAATGAGAGATCATGGAGGAAAGAGGCTGATATTTGCAAGTGTCCTGACTACAACACAGCAATCTAGAGAAACCATGACCTGGATTACTGAGGACCTCCACTGGCAGTTCATTTCTGTTGATCATAGGGCCATGCTGGGTGAAGCAGGAATGAATCCTGGGACTGAGGTTGTGGGGCAATGGTCACCTTTCCTGCTGAAACTGTCAATTCTTCTGCTTGGTTCTCTCCACAAAACCAGTCCCTTAACGGAGCTCAAACCCCAGTTACAGCTGTGAGAGCCCAGAATCTGACACACTGGACCATCAGGAACAGCTTTGTGCTTTCAAACAACAGAGACGACACTCAAGGACTCAGGGAACGCAGGAATCTCTGGCCTCAGCTGACATGTTGAATTTCAGCAACACTTCATGATGCTGAGTTTCGCAAACCAATGAGAAGATGAAGGAGGCCGTCAACTCCTTCAAGCTCAACATCTCCACTGCTTTACCCAGGAGGTCAGGAGGTCCAAGCAGAACCTGCACCCCCCACCTCTGATGTTTACTCCACACAGAGATGAGGGGTCAGTTCAGAAGAGTGAGCTGGAGTCTGGGCAAGTCTTTTCATTCAGTCCCTGGTTGAAACAATTGTCTCCACCAACTTCAGTATGGGTCTGGACCTGCACAGGTTCCAATTCCTGTCTTGGTCCCAAGGGTTTGTTGAACCAGAGAAGCTTCAAGTGGTGACGCTCATTAAACCATGCATGAAGGTCAACCTGCATTATCTGCTGTGCTCATTAGCAGGGACTTAGCTCCAATGGTAGAGTGCTAGCTTAGCATGTGAGAGGTAGAGGGATCCATGCCGTCCTTCTGAGAATACTTTAACTTGTTCTGTTGATCAGAGGAGCAGCTGGGTGATGAATGCTGATGTTTGTCCACTGGTGTGATAAAGTGTCCCCTGTTACTGAGATGAGGATGAACACCTGCTCAGGTCAAAGCTGCAATCAAACCAGGGACTCTGAACCACACAGTGAAGGAGTTTGTCATCAAGATTTATGGCAGCTTTGAAACTTCCCACCATCTCCTGAATGTGGAGAAACTTGTCCTGCCAAAACTGTCCCCTCTTCCATTCTTAATAACACCTGTCCTGACTGGCAATCAAGCTAGGCTGCAGCGGTGAAAGCGCTGAATGCAGCCAGGATACACAATGACTCAGGATACACAGGAATCTGTTGACTCAGCTGGAGAAGCAGAGGGTCCACCAAGACCAGCAGACACCTTCATTCTTGATTCTTGATTTCAAGGGCAGCCCCTTGAGATGTACCATCTCATTTTGGAGGGGGTCCTGACAAATAATGACCAACAATACAACAATAATAAAAGTAGATTATATTTTCAACACAAGGACACACACATCATACACCCAGGTACAGGCCAACAATGTTCCCCAAAGCCCCCCCCCACCACCACCACCACCACCACCACCACCATCCAGTATGATACAAAGTATGATCAGAGATCCATCCAGTATTATACAAAGTATGATCAGAGATCCCACTGCAGAATAAGAGTGGGCCTGTGTTCACATACGCATACATTTAAACACCCATCTAAATAAATACTGCTTCCATGCACCATTAAAGTACACAATGCATATTCATACACAAATATCCACATATTTACAGTACAGAGAACAAACAAGAACAAGTAGAGAGTGAATCCTGGAGAGAAAAGGGGAGGTGCATCAGAAACGAGAGCAGATGTTTGAAAATGCTTGATGATTTGAAGATGAGAAAGGAAGAGAGAGACCCAAGTGAGGAGGAAAGGTTGTTCCAATCTGATGGAGCTTTAAATACAACCGGTCAAAGCAGACGTCCGTCCACACTGATCCTGGATCTGCTCGACGTTCCTGCCTGTTAAAAGGAAGGTGTTCATCACCACTGTTGCAGGATGTGCTGCTGATGGAGAATTGTTGGGTGTAGATTCATTGAAGCAGTTTGGTGCTGGACCTGCTCTACTAGTAAAGAGTCATGAGAGAACTTTGTTGTGATTTGGTTCTAACAAATAAAATGATTTGACTTGATTTGGTGCCTCAGGAGGAGAAAATTTGGGCACAAAAGTTGGACAAGAGTGTTTGTGGAGGTTGTGGATCAAAGTTCTATTTAAATCCAACACATAGAATCAAACAATGTGAAGCAGGCTAATGAACAATAAATCAAATATAAAAATGCTATATTTTAAGATCTAGAATATCTTGTGAATATCTGGAGCTTCATTCCAGAAGCAGACCTCCTCAGGTGATGACTTCATATTTGACATGTTTACCATTCAATGAGACTCATTGTCAGTCCATTGAAATCTACTGGTGTTCCTGGTGAGTTGATTTAACAACATGAGCTGACAGAATCTACGTTCAGGTGAGAACCACCACATCCAGGGTTCTGGACCTTTGAGCAGGCAGAGCCATCAAAGTAGCAGACTAAGCTAGCAGACGTTAGCATTGAGAAGAAACTGATACCTGAGTCTACTTTTGGGTCTGGTCAAGTGATGACACAATAATATTACATCATTGTCAGACTGACGCCTGCTCAACACTGACCAAACACTGCCCTATTTCATCGTGGGAAATTTCTGCTTGGCTTGTGTCCATCAATACACACAAAGAAATTTATCTCATGCTGCCGTGACGCGGATTCGAACCAGGGTTGCTGCGGCCACAACACAGAGTACTGACCACTATACGATCACGGCTTCTGCAACAGCAGCTTGAGCTTCTATGTCTTTGTCTCATTGAGTGTTGCGGCGAACAGCTGATGAACAGCTGATGGGCGACTGCGGCGGCCCCTGATGCAGGAGACGAGCCAGGACCCGTTCAGAAGGTGGTGAATATTATTCTTGGTGTTTTTAGGGCATGTTCCCACCCATCTTCACGTGGGTGACAAAAATGGATTTTTTGTAAAGATTTTGGCGCGAGTTCGGCCTGTCAAATCCTGATTGGGGCCAGTTTGGTTGTGTTGTCTGCAGCGCCTGGCACGCTCAGCGGGAGCGAGTCCGATCATTATAAAGGTGGGTCAAACAATTTAGGTTGAGACGAAGGACGGCACGAGCAGAGCAGACGCAGGTCTTCATTCCACCCGCAGAGCTGTCGAGCATGGATCATGTCAAGGACTAAATGAGGGGAAAGAGAGCAGGAGAGCAGGGGAGAGACAAAGACAGATAATGCTCTCCTAAAACAAGGACTGTTCAGTCAATGGTAGAGCAGAGTGGCGCAGCGGAAGCGTGCTGGGCCCATAACCCAGAGGTCGATGGATCGAAACCATCCTCTGCTAAAAGAAGAAAAATAAAATGAACCAGTGTCTTCAGAAATGTGTGTCTGTTAAAAAGAGGTTCATAAGGATTTTTTCTTCCTCCACAATCACCAACCATTGTGAGAGTTAACAACAGTCCACTTTCTGACTGAAGCAAAAGTAGACTTCAAAAGGTTTTTCTGATTCAACATAGCAGCTAAATTTCCATTTCCATTTCCTGAACAGGACAGGTTAAAAAAAAGGGAATGTCATGACTTCCTCTGTATGTTAGAATATGAACGACTAAAAATGTTCATGCCCAGTTTAAAGTTAGAATTAAACTGAAAATACCAAAATCTCCCCTCTTCAATCCTGTCACTCAGTGTTGTAAACTGTTTCAAACAAATTCTACTGTTCAACAGTTCGAGTGTTTCTAATGAAGCTGAATGTTCTCCTCTACTTTCCTCAGTTGTGTTTTTTTCATGTCCTCCTGAGATCAAAGACAGAATTCCAGGTACAAATAAAGACACTATCAAAGCCCCCCTGATGACATCATCATCAATTCTGTCTTTGATCTGGAGGCTCTTTCTTTAATCTTGGCTTTGATCTGACTAATGTTTCCTGACAGGTTGCTGTTTCCACTCCAGAGCAACCAGTAGTTGATCCTATCAGACCAGTCTGATGAACGTAGCTTTTCACTGTCAGTGGAATCACTGGGAAAAGAAACTCCTCCTGTCAGATGAAGGCTTCACTGTGTTGAGGAGGGTTTGTTCAGATGATTCTGGAAGAATAAATCAAAACCTCATCATTGAACATGAACATTAATCACTGATGACTGTTTGAACTGAACCTACTGGATACTGTGGTGCCTGATGAGGAGACAACTTGGGTACAAAGTTGAAGAAGAGGGTTTTTGGAGAGGAGATTTAGATGAGATGGTTTCCAAATCAAATCGGTTGTCACAAGGGAAAGTCTGCATGGAAACACACACACACACACACACACACACACACACACACACACACACACACACACACACACACACAGAGTCCTACTGACTAACCCATGTTTTTCTTCACTTAAACCACCACTGGAGTATTGAAAGAGATTGCATGAGACACCTTCAACTTAAATTAAAAACCCCTGACTGCCTTTAATTCCCTCCTGGCTGCAGGAAATTAGACAGACCAGCCCCTAGAGTGGGGCTGCACGGTGGTGCAGTGGTCAGCACTGTGCCCTCACAGCAAGAAGTTTCCGGGTTCGGGTCCTGGCTCGGGCGTGGGATCTTTCTGTGTGGAGTTTGCATGTTCTCCCTGGGCCTGCGTGGGTTCTCTCCAGGTACTCCGGCTTCCTCCCACAGTCCAAAGACATGGACATTAGGGGACGAGGCTGATTGATACTCTAAATTGACCATAGGCGTGAGCGTGAATGGTTGTTCGTCTGTGTGTTGGACCTGCGATGGACTGGTGACCTGTCCAGGGTGAACCCCGCCTCTCGCCCGTAGATGCTGGGATAGGCTCCAGCCCCCCCCCCCCCGTGACCCTTACTAGTAAGGAATAAGCAGAAGATGACGATGGATGGCCCACAGAGTGGAGGTGAGACCACAACCATGCTCTACAATCAATATTTACATCAAACCAGCAACAACTTAACCTGACTAAATATATACATGATTCATGTACATGTAATTAATAAAAGATGATCAACTGTTTTTTATTATAACATTCATTATTTAACATGAAACGACTGACTTTTTTAAGAAGAAAATAAGAAAGAGAACCTGCATCATCCCAGCCATGAAGACCTCAACAGTTGAAGAGAAAGTCTTGGGGTGGATTCTTGTGTTTTGCAGCATCCTTGATGAGTCTGCATAGAAACATTGGTGTTGTGGACCAACATCCACCAGGAGTGGAGCTCAACCAAGAAGAGCAAGAGGGGAATGTTTCTGGAGGAGCTGGGAAGTTCCCTGGTCAAGCCACACACTGAGGGAAGGGAACGGACGCCCCGAGACCCAGACGCTGCAGCCTTGCTCAGACAGCTGCAGAGCTCAGCAGCACTCCATCCATGCCATCAGCAACACAGAGAGCATCCACACCAGCGTCCTCCTCAGCAGCCCTGCCTCAACACCAACCAGAACAGCCACAGCCACAACCCACTCAGGACCTGGTTCAAGACGAAAGAGGGTCACGACTGCCCAAGCAGTCAGGACAGCAGGACGGACGGATGGTGCTTCAACTGCAGGAACATCTCTGGAAAGAACACACAGAAGTGTCACACATGCATCTGAACACACACACACACACACACACATATACACACACACACACATACACACACACACACACACACACACACACACACATGCATGTTCTTACACACAGAGACTTTTCCTCTGTTTTTGTTTTTTACTGGTTTTGAACCAGTAACTGGTTTCTGTTGGTTTGGTTTGCTTGACTGGTTGTTGTTTGTTGACCTTCCAAATCCACATTTTGGGTTCTGGCTTGTTCTGCTTTTCATTTTGTGTTTGTATTAAAGTTCTGTTGCTGAAAAAGAGACTTTTTTCTCTTTTTCTTGAAGTAAATATATGAGGGTCTAAACTGACCCATAACACCATGGATGTTCCAATAGTTAATGATATTAAAATGAATACTAAATCAAACCAGTCCATGTCAGAGATGTGTTCTAACACCCTCAGTAACGGTCAGGAAGCACAACAACCTTTGGTTCATTTCTAGGATTTTCTTGAGGTTCATTTTACAATTTTTTTAACTGAAATTGAAGATTTAGTGACTAAAAAAAGGCCCAGAGGCCCACAACTAAATCTTCAAACCAATATTTCCATGGATAAGGAAGCCTAACAAGGTCACCAAGAGATGGAAACAACTTGGAGGATAGAAAATTGTTTTAGTTTATTTGACAGCTGATTGAAGACATGGGTCAAAACTGACCGTTACCATGGAGATGGGAACAGGAAGCTGACGCAAGAGGAAGGTTCCAGCTCTGAAAAAGGAGTTTGATCAAAATCTTGAACTGCCAGTAGAAATATCCTTTTGTATGTTGACCTTTGTTGACAGAAGTCACTTTAGCTTGGCAGTGAAAAGAATGGCTGCTAGCTTGACAAAGAACTGCACAAACCAGGTTCAAGCTGGACTTTGGACCCTGGTATCTGCAACGACTCCATCAGCTCCTAATCTAGCAGCTCTGCTGGGTCCAACTATTTTACAGAACATTTGACAGACCTGTGGAGCAGTGAGGACACACATGAGTTGATCACATGATCCACTGAAGCACCATTTTACCTGCCACTGAGGTCACCAACATGAGCTGGAGTTGGGAATCTTGAACTGAACCTGGTATCACAGCGACACCTACTGCTGCAAAATGGAACAGCAACATTGAACCAAGTACAGGATTTGAGGGAGACTGATGATCGCTGTTTGGGTTTTTGAAGAACAAGGAGGGCGTGGCTTCAAGCTGGATTCTCAGAGACTATTTCCCCAACCTCTACATTGGAATCTGCACTGTCATCCTGTCATGTGACTGAAGTCATCCAGTCACGTGACTGAAGTCATCCAGTCATGTGACTGAAAACTCCCCCCAAAAAATCTATCTCCTCCTAAACCGTAAATGCCAGGGCTTCCAAACTTTCACACATTACTCTCCCAACTGTGCTGATTAAAAGTTGTTCAAGGTTAATATACTACGCGCTCGGTTTGGATTTTATGAGCCGTCAAAGTGGGGGAGACACTTTTCGCCTTACAATGGAAGTCTATGGGGAGAGCGTGTCCTCTCAGGGTACATACTCTCAAACAAATGCTTCTCACATCTACACCATACAACCCACAGCTTTTAAAAACACACCACTGTATTCCTGACAAAAATCCCTACAAAAATATGGTATTTTGTGTGACTTTTGACCAACGTATGCCGACTTATTCAGCTTTTACACACTACATTTCTCTGAATCCTCCACTCTCTCCACTCCAGCACAGATCAGACACAGTGCAGCGGGGGAGGGGTTCTTAAAGGGCCAGCTGGCAGCTCTGCTCTCAGCTCTGCTCTCCACTCTGACAGAGATGGCAGAGAGCGAGCAGAGAAGGGAGGGGCTCTTAAAGGGCCGGCTCTCAACTCTGCACTCACACTGTGCAGCGCACTGAGGCTCGTATCTCCTAAACTACAAGGCCTAGGGATTTGCCGATTACACCATTGGATTCGGGCCAGTGTCAAGGACGCGGCCGTAGGCCGCGCGGGGGCTCAGGCCCTAACAACGCTGCTTGCAGCTTTAATATTTAACCCTGTGTTTTCTCCTGTTCGTTCTGGTTCCATTAAGTTTTGTGACGTTTAGTTTATGTCTGATTCGCTTTCTCCCATCGTCAGTCTCCCATCGTCCAGTCTCCCATCGTCCAGTCTCCCCGCCATAATCAATAAACCTCTTTTGTGCACTGCCCTACACTGTCTGCAATTGGGTCTCCATCATTCCCTCACCATCCTCAACCCCCAAATCCTGACAACTTCTTGCCCCAACGCCAGGGACGACACATCTGCGAATGCTGACTCCAGGACAGGGAGACGATCTCCAGAGCTCTGGATTCTTTTCTGTTGATCTGAATAAATTCTTTTGAACCAACTAGAAGGTGTCCTCTCCAGATTTAGAACAGCGCAGTACAGAGTCTGTGGGTCCTGATTGATTAATGATGACTTGGTGAAAAATTCCTACACGAGCAAAAATAACAGGGTCTTTGCCCCGGAGATACCCCGAGGTAGAAGTGGGACAAAGTGAGAGTGCAGAGGGGAGTGTCGAGGCTTGAAGCGCCCCTCCCCCGCTGACGTAAAGTGAGAGCACAGAGGGGAGAGTCGAGGCTTGAAGCGCCCCTCCCCCGCTGACGTAAAGTGAGAGCGCAGAGGGGAGAGTCGAGGCTTGAAGCGCCCCTCCCCCGCTGACGTGAAGTGAGAGCGCAGAGGGGAGAGTCGAGGCTCGAAGCGCCCCTCCCCCTCTGACGTAAAGTGAGAGCGCAGAGGGGAGAGTCGAGGCTCGAAGCGCCCCTCCCCCTCTGACGTAAAGTGAGAGCGCAGAGGGGAGAGTCGAGGATCGAAGCGCCCCTCCCCCTCTGACGTAAAGTGAGAGCGCAGAGGGGAGAGTCGAGGCTTGAAGCGCCCCTCCCCCGCTGCTCCCTCCCCCTATGTCAGAGGGGAGAGTTGAGGCTTGAAGCGCCCCTCCCCCGCTGACATAAAGTGAGAGTGCAGAGGGGAGAGTCGAGGCTTGAAGCGCCCCTCCCCCGCTGCTCCCTCCCCCTATGTCAGAGGGGAGAGTTGAGGCTTGAAGCGCCCCTCCCCCGCTGACGTAAAGTGAGAGCGCAGAGGGGAGAGTCGAAGCTTGAAGCGCCCCTCCCCCGCTGACGTAAAGTGAGAGTGCAGAGGGGAGAGTCGAGGCTTGAAGCGCCCCTCCCCCTCTGACGTAAAGTGAGAGCGCAGAGGGGAGAGTCGAGGCTTGAAGCGCCCCTCCCCCGCTGACGTGAAGTGAGAGTGCAGAGGGGAGAGTCGAGGCTTGAAGCGCCCCTCCCCCTCTGACGTAAAGTGAGAGCGCAGAGGGGAGAGTCGAGGCTTGAAGCCCCCTCCCCCGCTGCTCTCTCCCCCTGTGTCAGAGGGGAGAGTCGAGGCTTGAAGCGCCCCTCCCCCGCTGCTCTCTGCCCCTGTGTCAGAGGGGAGGGTCGAGGCTTGAAGCGCCCCTCCCCCGCTGACGTAAAGTGAGAGCGCAGAGGGAAGAGTCGAGGCTTGAAGCGCCCCTCCCCCGCTGCTCTCTGCCCCTGTGTCAGAGGGGAGAGTCGAGGCTTGAAGCGCCCCTCCCCCGCTGACGTAAAGTGAGAGCGCAGAGGGAAGAGTCGAGGCTTGAAGCGCCCCTCCCCCGCTGCTCTCTGCCCCTGTGTCAGAGGGGAGAGTCGAGGCTTGAAGCGCCCCTCCCCCGCTGACGTAAAGTGAGAGCGCAGAGGGAAGAGTCGAGGCTTGAAGCGCCCCTCCCCCGCTGACATAAAGTGAGAGTGCAGAGGGAAGAGTCGAGGCTTGAAGCGCCCCTCCCCCTCTGACGTAAAGTGAGAGCGCAGAGGGGAGAGTCGAGGCTTGAAGCGCCCCTCCCCCGCTGACGTGAAGTGAGAGTGCAGAGGGGAGAGTCGAGGCTTGAAGCGCCCATCCCCCTCTGACGTAAAGTGAGAGCGCAGAGGGGAGAGTCGAGGCTTGAAGCCCCCTCCCCCGCTGCTCTCTCCCCCTGTGTCAGAGGGGAGAGTCGAGGCTTGAAGCGCCCCTCCCCCGTTGACGTAAAGTGAGAGCGCAGAGGGAAGAGTCGAGGCTTGAAGCGCCCCTCCCCCGCTGCTCTCTGCCCCTGTGTCAGAGGGGAGAGTCGAGGCTTGAAGCGCCCCTCCCCCGCTGACGTAAAGTGAGAGCGCAGAGGGAAGAGTCGAGGCTTGAAGCGCCCCTCCCCCGCTGACATAAAGTGAGAGTGCAGAGGGAAGAGTCGACGCTTGAAGCGCCCCTCCCCCGCTGACGTAAAGTGAGAGCGCAGAGGGGAGAGTCGAGGCTTGAAGCGCCCCTCCCCCTCTGACGTAAAGTGAGAGCGCAGAGGGGAGAGTCGAGGCTTGAAGCACCCCTCCCCCTCTGACGTAAAGTGAGAGCGCAGAGGGGAGAGTCGAGGCTTGAAGCGCCCCTCCCCCGCTGACGTGAAGTGAGAGTGCAGAGGGGAGAGTCGAGGCTTGAAGCGCCCCTCCCCCTCTGACGTAAAGTGAGAGCGCAGAGGGGAGAGTCGAGGCTTGAAGCCCCCTCCCCCGCTGCTCTCTCCCCCTGTGTCAGAGGGGAGAGTCGAGGCTTGAAGCGCCCCTCCCCCGCTGCTCTCTGCCCCTGTGTCAGAGGGGAGAGTCGAGGCTTGAAGCGCCCCTCCCCCGCTGACGTAAAGTGAGAGCGCAGAGGGAAGAGTCGAGGCTTGAAGCGCCCCTCCCCCGCTGCTCTCTGCCCCTGTGTCAGAGGGGAGAGTCGAGGCTTGAAGCGCCCCTCCCCCGCTGACGTAAAGTGAGAGCGCAGAGGGAAGAGTCGAGGCTTGAAGCGCCCCTCCCCCGCTGCTCTCTGCCCCTGTGTCAGAGGGGAGAGTCGAGGCTTGAAGCGCCCCTCCCCCGCTGACGTAAAGTGAGAGCGCAGAGGGAAGAGTCGAGGCTTGAAGCGCCCCTCCCCCGCTGCTCTCTGCCCCTGTGTCAGAGGGGAGAGTCGAGGCTTGAAGCGCCCCTCCCCCGCTGACGTAAAGTGAGAGCGCAGAGGGAAGAGTCGAGGCTTGAAGCGCCCCTCCCCCGCTGCTCTCTGCCCCTGTGTCAGAGGGGAGAGTCGAGGCTTGAAGCGCCCCTCCCCCGCTGACGTAAAGTGAGAGCGCAGAGGGAAGAGTCGAGGCTCGAAGCGCCCCTCCCCCTCTGCTCTCTCCCCCTGTGTCAGAGGGGAGAGCAGAGCAGGTTTTTAGAGTTTTTCATGTGAAAAAGTGTCCTAAACCCCAGATGTTGTCCAACAGTGGAATGTACCATCATCATTTTGTAGGGATTTGTGTCAGGAATTCAGTGGTGTGTTTTTTGAAGGTGTGGGAGTTTTAGTTTGGATGTGACCAGCCTGTGTTTGACAGTCTGGACCAGGAGGGGAGACAGCCTGGACCAGGAGGGGAGACAGTCTGGACCAGGAGGGAAGACAGCCTGGACCAGGAGGGGAGACAGCCTGGACCAGGAGGGGAGACAGCCTCCCCATGCGCTTCCACTGGAGCTGACAGTTCCCAGACAGCAACACTGCAGCAGATCTGCTCCAGACCGTGGATGAGATTTGGTGCAGACCCGTTTGCCAGATCTGCACCGGGGTCTTTATTCACAACGGTCCAATACCGGCAACAATATAGATTACTGATCTGGAACGGACTTGGGCCAGTTGTGGCCCAGTACAGTTAAAAACTCAATGACATTTTGTTTGGATTCGGCACAAATCTGTGATTCACATTTCACATCTGGGCCAAATGCAGTCCACATATGCAGCACAACCAGGAACAGATCTGGGCCAGTTCTGGTCCAGCCTACAGCTATGACATTTGGTTCAGATCTGGCACAGAGCCATGATTCACATCTTACATCTGGGCCAAATGTGTACTCAGACAGCACAAAGAAATGCACAAATTGTCTTCAAAAATATTTGTTCTTCAGTTCACATTGAAATCATTCACTGGTCTCTTTGTCAGCACAACATTCTTTTGGGCTTTTCAAAATAAAATCATTCAAACTTTGTTGCAAACTGTAGTCTTCAAAAATATTTAGGCTTATTATTCTATTAACATTTGAAGCACACACTGCTCTCCTTGTCAGCACAACTGAGCTTTGATTTTGTTTTTCAAAATAAAATAATTTTAATTTTCTATTACAAAGTGCAGTTTTCAAAAACATTCAGGCATCTTGTTTGGTTCACATTTAAAACACATACTGCTCTCTTTGTCAGCACAACTTTTTATTTTGGCTTTTCAAAATAAAATTATTCCAATTTTGTTACAAACTGCAATGCGTTTAAAACTATAAATTAGAAAGTATTTTGGTGGAATGAACCTTTAAAACTATAAATAAGAAAGTATTTTGGTGGAACGAACCTTTAAAACTATAAATTAGAAAGTATTTTGGTGGAACGAACCTTTAAAACTATAAATTAGAAAGTATTTTGGTGGAACGAACCTTTAAAACTATAAATTAGAAAGAATTTTGGTGGAACGAACCTTTAAAACTATAAATTAGAAAGTATTTTGGTGGAACGAACCTTTAAAACTATAAATTAGAAAGTATTTTGGTGGAACGAACCTTTAAAACTATAAATTAGAAAGTATTTTGGTGGAACGAACCTTTAAAACTATAAATTAGAAAGTATTTTGGCGGAATGAACCTTTAAAACTATAAATTAGAAAGTATTTTGGTGGAACGAACCTTTAAAACTATAAATTAGAAAGAATTTTGGTGGAACGAACCTTTAAAACTATAAATTTGAAAGAATTTTTTGTGGAACGAACCTTTAAAACTATAAATTAGAAAGTATTTTGGCGGAATGAACCTTTAAAACTATAAATTAGAAAGTATTTGGTGGAAATGGAAGAAACCATTTATACTATAGTTAAAAATTAAAGGACAGGAAGTAGTATTTTGGTGGAATAAACCTTTAATACGATAGTTAGAAAGGAGTATTTTGCTATCATCTAATTCGATAGGTGGCGCTGTCACCAAAAAACAAAAGTCCAACAAATGCATGTTATCATCCAATTCAGTAGGGGGTGCTGTGGGGTCCTGGAACTGCAGCTCTCTGGTGCTGCTGTGGGGTCCTGGAACTGCAGCTCTCTGGTGCTGCAGGATCTCCTCTTGGAAAGCCTCACACTTCAGAGATTTTTGCTCTGTGGGGGCGGGACCTTCTCCAGAGGTGATTGACACATGTGAGCTCTGGGTGTCAGAGTTGTTTTGGTCAGGTTGTGAAAGGGAAGTTGACTCAACTGGTATCTGTGTCAGTTAAAAGCCTCACAGTCATTCCGTAATCTAGGAGCAGAAACCAAAGTCTCCTACGACGAGGATGGGATTGGAACCCACGCCTGCAGAGCTCAATGGATCAGCAGTCCATCGCCTTAACCACTCGGCCACCTCGTCTCCTGACCACCATGATGTGCTGCTTTCTCTGAGCCTTTTAAACAGCTGAACTCTTTGGAGCCCATTTGTCAGAAATGGACCCAGCAGGAGCCACTGAACACAACTCTGACATCATCAGGCTTCTTCCCAGCAGCTTGGTGCTCCAGAAGGAAGAATCCAGACCATCGCTACATCATCAGAGTGAACACCAGCTGATGTTGACCAGTTTAACAAGCCTTTGACTGCTAAATGACATCCAAGCTCAGATTCTCTTGTCCTGGTAGAACAAGTCAGTGTTGAAGAAGATGAGAGCACCAGTCTCTTTCATCCAATGCTGGAACAGCGTTAGACTGAAGGTCTGAAGGTCCCTGGTCTGGTCCAGGTTTCAACAGGGGACCAGCATCAGCCAGCATTTAAATGTGGACAACAGTGGAGGTGAAGCCCACATCAAGGAAACCAGCCTCCTATCACTGTCCTGTGCTGAGTTTCTTTAAAAAAAGTGAGACAACCTCAAGATTTTCTGTTTCCTGTGTTGGACTTTGCCTCAGAGAATCAGAGCCAATCAAAAGCTTGTTGGTCTTGGATGCTGGTCATCAGGAGCAATGAGGGGCTCAGTGTCTTGCTCAAGGACACTTCAACATGGTCACCAGCTGAAGTGAGAACTGAACCAGAAACTCTGCTAGACGGCCACTCTTCCTCCAGGCCGTGCCCCCCGAACCTGAATCATCATGATGTCATTATTTGTTGCTTTAATTCACCAAATGTGTGACGTGGTGAGTTTGTCAGGAGTTTAAAGACCAAAGTTGTGAACACACAGAGAAGTAAACCTGTCAAAGCTGCTTCACTTGATGAGTGAAACTGAGGAACTGATAGAAGAGCAACAAAGAAAATGGAGTCAGAAGGTCGTCTTCTTCACTGCTCAGTCACAACACACACACACACACACACACACACACACACACACACACAAATAGTTTGTCTTTGAGAGAGGACAAAAAAATGTTTGACTGTGCTGACATGAACTTTCATTGTCTAATTTCAGTCTCCTACAAAAGTGTGTGAATGTGGTCGTTGTGGCCGAGTGGTGAAGGCGATGGACTAGAAATCCATTGGGGTCTCCCTGCTCAGGTTGGAGTCCTGCCAACAACGTTGAACTGTTGACAATTTAAATTTGACTCATTTTTCCTCCACACTGTCCTTCATCACAGCATTTAACATCAGGACTGCTCCCAGATCAGCTCCATGACCTCATCCCTGCACCAGAGTCCCGCCCAAGTTCATCAAAAACGGCCAAGCATAAATATATAATATGTATATAATGTGAACACACCTGTACAGGTGCGTTAACGTGCTTAATAATAGAGAATGAGTGAAGGGTTTGTTCAGAGTGGAGTGCAGTACCACAGTCAGGCCAGCAGGTGGGGCTTTCGTTGGTGCTGTCTACCTAATTGCGGTGTCTGTGCTCTGCCAGCAGAGGTCGTGCTTCCCCACCAATCTTCTAGGGTGTCTGAGTGGTGCCGCCATGTTTAGGTCGTAGCAGGAGGACGTAGGTTGGTACTTGGCAGTTCGGACGTAGCGAAAGTCATGTTATGAATGGAGGGCTGAGTTGGAGCAGAGGGGGGCAGGATCCTGGGGGTGGACTGTCTTTAGGGGGCTGAGGTGTCTGGTGGTCTTGGTGGACCCTCTGCATCTCAAGCTGAGACCACAGAGTCCTGTGTTCTTGAGTCATTGTCTATAGTCTCTGTTGTTGGAGAGATCAGTGTGGTCCCTGATGGTCTAGTGGCTAGGATTCGGCGCTCTCACCGCCGCGGCCCGGGTTCGATTCAGGGAATGAGTTATTTAGAGGTTGAGGGAGAGGTGATCAGGTGGTCCACATGATGGTGGAGGTGATGAACTGTGAGTCCATCATGGCTCCACTCTCACCCCCATTGTAGTGTTCTTGGTTCACTCTGCCATGGCCCCATGTTGAAGGGTGACTGTCTCATTCAGGTTCAACCCTTTGTTAGACTCTATTAAGTCACTGACTCCCAAACTCTGTAATCCTCCTTAGTAGCTTTGGTCATTGATGAGCTGCAATGGTTCGTGGGGGTGGAGCCTATCCCAGCAGCCCTCAGGTGAGGGGCGGGGTTTATCCTGGACAGGTCACCAGTCCATGGCAGGGCCAACACATAGAGACAGATTGATTATAAAAATGTTCATCCCCAGTTTGAAGTTAGAGACAGGATTTAAGTGTGGAAGGTTTTTGTGTCTTCAATTTAATTCTGAGTGTTGTAAACTGTTTCTAACAAACTCTACTGTTCAACAGTCAAAATGTTTTCTAACCAAGCTGAATGCTCTCATATACTTTTTAAAGTTGAGTTTCTCTCACGTCCTCCTGAGATCAAAGACAGAATTCCAGGTACAAATAAATACACTATCAAAGCCCCCTGATGACATCATCATCAATTCTGACTTTGATCTGGAGGCTCTTGCTTTCTTGCTTCAAATAAAAAACGTTGTTCCAGGGAAAAGTCTGCACACACACACACACACACACACACACACACACACACACACACACACACACGCACACACAGCCTGTCTTCAGTATAAAATGGTCTGTCACGTTCTCTCACGTTGGAAGATTTCTCTGACTCCATTGTGAATACAGAGATTCTTCATCTGCCACCTGAGTCTTGATCCACTGATTCCTCTGATCCACCTCTTTCTGCTCCAACAAGGCTGACATGGATCAGGTGGGTCCATGTCAGCCAATCAGGAGGTTTCTCCTCTCAGTTAATTTTCTTCATCCCAGTTTAGATTGATTCTCCTCAGCCTGATGAAGGAGCATCTGATCAGGTGTTTGGCTGCTTGTTGGTTGTAATTCCATAGACTTTAATCTCAGATGTTATAGAATTAATAAGAACATCTTAAAGACCTTTGTCCAACACTTGAAACTCTCCTGTCTGTCCAGGCCCAACTGGCCTTTGGTAGTGAGGTGGTGGATGCATGTGAATGAAATGAGGCTGGTGTTGCTGTGAGGAGCCACTAGAGGGAGACACCTGTCGTTCCTCCCAGCTGACAATGAGGCTTCACAGCTGCATTTGAAGCTGTCCTTTATTGTTCCCAACTGTCTTGAGCTCAGGGGCCAAACTCACCAACAACACTTCCTCCTGGTCATGTGGTCTGTTTGTCAGGAGATTCCCAATCCAAAGTTGTTGACACACAAGAGAAGAAAACACGCCAAAGTTTGTTCATTTTTATGAATCAAACTGAAAATGAACAGAAGAGTGACAGTGAAAATGGATTCAAAAATAATGAATAATCATGAATAATGAATAAATACTCAGAATTTACTGGCATTTGACTGCATTTTGTGGTTAATCAGTAGATGAAAGAGGAACATATATATTCTATACATGTGATGTACGTACGTGGCTGTGGACAAAAGCGTCTGCTCAATGAAATTGTAGGATTGTAGACTTCTATAAATGTAGAATATAATTGTAGAAATGCTCTCTCTCACCACCCCCAACGTCTGTGCCAGGGTCTCTGGCCAGTGGTCAATGGCTCCTATCACCTGCCCAGGATGGATCCAGCTTGCTTGTCTTTGTAATTCTGCACTTATTAGAGACCTGGAAACAAAGGAATGCTGAAAAAGAGAAAATAGGACCTCACACAAATGGGCTTGTGACAGAAATTAAGATCATTTTGTGAATATCCATCCTCTTCAAATGTGTGTGTGAATGTGGTCGTTGTGGCTGAGTGGTGAAGGCGATGGACTAGAAATCCATTGGGGTCTCCCTGCTCAGGTTGGAGTCCTGCAGCAACGTTAAGCTGTTGATGTTCTATGTCAGGGTGAACGTCCTACCTGTGCCTGATTCAGTGTGGTGGCTCACACCTGAATTTATCCTAACAAGCTAACTTCTTAACACCAATCTACACAGTTTGAATCATCAAAACCTCAAACTGCAGTAAGAATTTTCAGTTCTCTCATCCACAACAATCCTCATCAATAAAATCTGGAAGAAGGAACCGCAGAAAGTCTGCAGGAGAACGTAGACGAGTGCTGCCACCGACCCGTCGTGGGGAGGACCGGTAACGTGGCGACCCCACTTCCCAAAAGAAGCCGACCGTCCAGCGCACACTCATCACCCAATAAGGACCTCGGGGACATCCTGGACTCAGTTGACAGGAAACTAACAAGTTCCGATGCTGGACTCTCTCGTGGAAATCCTCCACAAAGAGCCTCCATGAGTCTCTGGGACTCAGCCAGCAAAAGGTGGCTTCACTGGCCGCTAAAAATCAAGCCCTTCAAGCCTCCAGCCTCCCATCACTGTTTCCTCCCTCTCAAATATGTATCCTTAAATATGGATTTGAGTCTTTAGATGCTGTAACGTCCAAAGATCATATTCTTATTGACCCTCCCCCTTCTTTGTTCCACCATGGAAAGAGGAGAACTCTATTCTAGTTTAGTGGATGAACATAGAGGGACTACACCTGTATCTCTGTGTTTAACAAACAATTGAGTTAAACATCAGGAGTCGTGAGTTTGCTCAAAACTACTGACTTGGACTGAGTTCAGTGAGTTCATAGCCAACAATTCTCCATCAGCCAGCACATCCTGCAAAAGCAATGATGACAATTTTCCTTTTGAAAAGCAGGAACGTTGCGCAGATCCAGGATCAGTGGGAACGGCTGTTTGCTTTAAACGGTTGGGGGGAAAGAGTCGATTTATTGTCGAGTCAATGTTATTTATATTGTGCCACATCACAACAAAAGTTCTCTCTAGACACTTGACAGGTAGAGCAGGTCCAGAACCACACTCCTTCAATGAATTCACGTATGTGAAGATATTCAACTGATGTGACAAATTCTCATGACAATGAGTCCAGAGAACCTGTCAGCATTGACATTCCCCTGGTGTCAGGGAAGTCATGTCAACGGACCTGGGGCCTGTAGTTGGTGTCCATCCTTGATATCCTCACAAACAGGTCATCAAACTTGGCCCTCGTCAGCTTGAAGGACAGCTGGAAACGGCCTTCGTCCAGGCACAGTTCTTGGAGAAAGCGAGTTAAGAAGTTTAGAGTTCCAAGAAGCTTCTTCAGTTCGTTCAGTTTGGTCCTGTAGAACTGTTCAATGTGTCAGGACTTCAGAAGCTCCAATCCTCTCTAAGGTCCAGTGAGAGTGGAAGAGATTATAAATGAGAGAAGCAGGGCCCTCACTCAGAACTGAACCAGCTCAGTTGGGAGAGCCTTAGACTGAAGATCTAAAGGTCCCTGGTCCGATCCCAGGTTTCAGCAGAGGAGCAGCATTGACTTTACTTTCCAGTGGAGGAACTGCAGACATGAAGGAAACTAACATCTTGTCCTGTGCATTCTTGTGACATTCAGGACATTTTTGGAGCCTCTTGTTGGATTTTGCCACAGAGAATCAGAGCCAATCAAAAGCATGGTGGACTTCAACATGGAGGACTGAACAAGTCAAGAAAGCAGCAGTTCGACCTTCACAGGTGTTTCTGTTCCTGTCTCAATGCTGTAGAAAGAGCCTGAGGAGCTCAGACGGTAGAGCATCAGACTTTTAATCTGAGGGTCCAGGGTTCAAGTCCCTGTTCAGGTGCTGTGGAGGTTCCAGTGTTTGACAACATGGTACTGGATGAAGTTCAGTGTTGAACAAACTGTCAACATTAAAAGTAGAAGTGTTCTTGTCTTGACACTGTGAGACTGTTGCTAGAAAACTGACCAACAATAATTTCATGTGGCATGCAATTAACAAAAGACTACAAATAACACTGGTCAAGTTAATTTTATTTGTATTGCACCAAATCACAACAAAGTTCTCTACTGACTCTTCACGAGTAGAGCAGGTCCAGCACCAAACTGCTTCAATGAACCTCCACCCAAAAATTCTCCATCAGCAGCACATCCTGCAACAGTGGTGATGAAAACCTTCCTTTTAATAGGCAGGAACGTCGAGCAGATCCAGGATCAGTGGAGACGAGGTTACAAACAAAGGTACCTCAAAACCTCAAAATAATGCTACAGTGATGTCAGAAGAATTGCTAATGATCTCAAAATGATGCTAAATGTAATGTAGTGATAGTTGCTAATCAACTCAGTGATGCTTTCAGTAATGAAGTGAAAGTTTCGAACAACCTCAAAGTGATGCTGACAGTCATGTAGTAAGAGTTGCTACTAACCTCAAAATAATGTGACAGTGATGTCAGAAGAATTGCTAATGATCTCAAAATGATGCGACAGTGATTTAGTAAGAATTGCTAATGAACTCAAAATGATGCTAACAGTAATGTAGTGATAGTTGCTAAAAAACTCAAAGTGATGCTGAAAGTAATGTAGTAAGAGTTGCTACGAAACTTAAAATAATGCAAAAATAATGTAGTAAGAGTTGCTACGAACCTCAAAATAATGTGACAGTGATGTCAGAAAAATTGCGAATGAACTCAAAATGATGCTAACAGTAATGGAGTGAACGTTTCGAATAACCTCAAAGTGATGCTGACAGTCATGGAGTAAGTGTTGCTACGAACCTCAAAATAATGCGACAGTAATGTAGTAAAAGTTGCTACGAACCTCAAAATATTGCGACAGTGATGTCGGAAGAATTGCGAATGAACTCAAAATGATGCGAACAGTAATGTAGTGATAGTTGCTAATCAACTCAGTGATGCTTACAGTAATGTAGTAAGTGTTTCGAATAACCTCAAAGTGATGCTGACAGTCATGTACTAAGAGTTGCTACGAACCTCAAAATAATGTGACAGTGATGTCAGAAGAATTGCTAATGACCTCAAAATGTTGCGACAGTGATGTAGTAAGAATTGCTAATGAACTCAAAATGATGCTAACAGTAATGCAGTGAAACTTTCAAATAACCTCAAAGTGATGCTTACAGTCATGTAGTAAGAGTTGCTACGAACCTCAAAATAATGTGACAGTGATGTCAGAAGAATTGCTCAAGATCTCAAAATGATGCGACTGTGATGTTGGAAGAATTGCTAATGAACTCAAGATGATGCTAACAGTAATGGAGTGAAAGCATCGAATAACCTCAAAGTGATGGTGACAGTCATGTACTAAGAGTTGCTACGAACCTCAAAATAATGCGACAGTGATGTCAGAAGAATTGCTAAAGATCTTAAAATGATGCGACAGTGATTTAGTAAGAATTGCTCATGAACTCAAAATGATGCTAACAGTAATGGAGTGAACGTTTCGAATAACCTCAAAGTGATGCTTACAGTAATGTAGTAAGAGTTGCTACGAACCTCAAAATATTGCGACAGTGATGTCGGAAGAATTGCTAATGAACTCAAAATGATGCGACAGTGATGTAGTAAGAATTGCTAATGAACTAGAAATGATGCTAACAGTAATGGAGTGAAACTTTCAAATAACCTCAAAGTGATACTTACAGTTATGTAGTAAGTGTTGCTACGAACCTCAAAATAATGCGACAGTAATGTAGTAAAAGTTGCTACGAACCTCAAAATATTGCGACAGTGATGTCGGAAGAATTGCTAATGAACTCAAAATGATGCTAACAGTAATGAAGTGATAGTTGCTAAGAAACTCAGTGATGATTACAGTAATGTAGGAAGAGTTTCGAACAACCTCAAAGTGATGCTGACAGTCATTTAGTAAGAGTTGCTAATGAACTCAATTAAATGCTACAGTGATGTCGTGAGAATTGCTCATGAACTCAAAATGATGCGACAGTAATGTAGTGATAGTTGCTAATAAACTCAAAGTGATGCTGACAGTCATGTACTAAGAGTTGCTACGAACCTCAAAATATTGCGACAGTGATGTCGGAAGAATTGCTAATGATCTCAAAATGATGCGACAGTGATGTAGTAAGAATTGCTAATGAACTCAAAATGATGCTAACAGTAATGGAGTGAAACTTTCAAATAACCTCAAAGTGATGCTGACAGTTATGTAGTAAGTGTTGCTACGAACCTCAAAATAATGCGACAGTAATGTAGTAAAAGTTGCTACGAACCTCAAAATATTGCGACAGTGATGTCGGAAGAATTGCTAATAAACTCAAGATGATGCTAACAGTAATGTAGTGATAGTTGCTCAGAAACTCAGTAATGCTGACAGTAATGTAGTAAGAGTTTCAAACAACCTCAAAGTGATGCTGACAGTCATGCAGTAAGAGTTGCTAATGAACTCAATTTAGTGCTACAGTGATGTCGTGAGAATTGCTCAACAACTCAAAATGATGCTAACAGTAATGTAGTGATTGCTGCTAAAAAACTCAAAGTGATGCTGACAGTAATGTAGTAAGAGTTGGTACGAACCTTAAAATAATGCAACAATAATGTAGTAAGAGTTGCTACGAACCTCAAAATATTGCGACAGTGATGTCGGAAGAATTGCTAATGATCTCAAAATGATGCGACAGTGATGTTGTAAGAATTGCTCATGAACTAAAAATGATGCTAACAGTAATGGAGTGAAACTTTCGAATAACCTGAAAGTGATGCTGACAGTCATGTTGTAAGTGTTGCTACGAACCTCAAAATAATGCTACAGTAATGTAGGAAAAGTTGCTACGAACCTCAAAATATTGTGACAGTGATGTCGGAAGAAATGCTAATGAACTCAAAATGATGCTAACAGTAATGTAGTGATAGTTGCTAATCAACTCAGTGATGCTTACAGTAATGTAGTAAGTGTTTCGAATAACCTCAAAGTGATGCTTACAGTCATGTAGTAAGTGTTGCTACGAACCTCAAAATAATGTGACAGTGATGTCGGAAGAATTGCTAATGATGTCAAAATGATGCGACAGTGATGTAGTAAGAATTGCTGATGAACTCAAAATGATGATAACAGTAATGGAGTGAAACTTTCGAATAACTTCAAAGTGATGCTAACAGTCATGTCGTAAGTGTTGCTACGAACCTAAAAATATTGCGACAGTGATGTAGTAAAAGTTGCTACGAACCTCAAAGTATTGCGACAGTGATGTCAGAAGAATTGCTAATGAACTCAAGATAATGCTAACAGTAATGTAGTGATAGTTGCAAAGAAATTCAGTGATGCTTACAGTAATGTAGTAAGAGTTTCGAACAACCTCAAAGTGATGCTGACAGTCATTTAGTAAGAGTTGCTAATGAACTAAATTCAATGCGACAGTGATTTCGTGAGAATTGCTCAACAACTCAAAATGATGCTAACAGTAATGTAGTGATAGTTGCTAATAAACTCAAAGTGATGCTGACAGTAATGTAGTAAGAGTTGCTAGGAACCTTAAAATAATGCAACAATAATGTAGTAAGAGTTGCTACGAACCTCAAAACAATGCGACAGTAATGTAGTAAAAGTTGCTACGAACCTCAAAATAATGCGACAGTGATGTCGGAAGAATTGCTAATGAACTCAAAATGATGCTAACAGTAATGTAGTGATAGTTGCTAATCAAGTCAGTGATGCTTACAGTAATGTATTTAGTGTTTCGAACAACTTCAAAGTGATGGTGACAGTCATGTAGTAAGAGTTGCTACGAACCTCAAAATAATGCGACAGTGATGTCAGAAGAATTGCTAAAGATCTTAAAATGATGCGACAGTGATTTAGTAAGAATTGCTCATGAACTCAAAATGATGCTAACAGTAATGTAGTGATAGTTGCTAAAAAACTCAAAGTGATGCTGACAGTAATGTAGAAAGAGTTGCTATGAACCTTAAAATAATGCAACAATAATGTAGTAAGAGTTGCTACGAACCTCAAAATATTGCGACAGTGATGTCGGAAGAATTGCTAATGATCTCAAAATGATGCGACAGTGATGTAGTAAGAATTGCTAATGAACTCAAAATGATGCTAACAGTAATGGAGTGAACGTTTCGAATAACCTCAAAGTGATGCTGACAGTCATGTAGTAAGTGTTGCTACGAACCTCAAAATAATGCGACAGTAATGTAGTAAAAGTTGCTACGAACCTCAAAATATTGCGACAGTGATGTCGGAAGAATTGCTAATGAACTCAAAATGATGCTAACAGTAATGTAGTGATAGTTGCTAATCAACTCAGTGATGCTTACAGTAATGTAGTAAGTGTTTCGAATAACCTCAAAGTGATGCTGACAGTCATGTAGTAAGTGTTGCTACGAACCTCAAAATAATGCGACAGTAATGTAGTAAAAGTTGCTACGAACCTCAAAGTATTG
Source organism: Aulostomus chinensis (assembly GCF_037954235.1). Taxonomy (NCBI): domain Eukaryota; kingdom Metazoa; phylum Chordata; class Actinopteri; order Syngnathiformes; family Aulostomidae; genus Aulostomus; species Aulostomus chinensis. Next base: position 23,383,748 of record NC_141320.1, on the reverse strand, counting down.
CGACAGTGATGTCGGAAGAATTGCTAATGAACTCAAGATAATGCTAACAGTAATGTAGTGATAGTTGCTAAGAAACTCAGTGATGCTTACAGTAATGTAGTAAGAGTTTTGAACAACCTCAAAGTGATGCTGACAGTCATTTGGTAAGAGTTGCTAATGAACTCAATTAAATGCTACAGTGATGTCGTGAGAATTGCTCATGAACTCAAAATGATGCGACAGTAATGTAGTGATAGTTGCTAATAAACTCAAAGTGATGCTGACAGTCATGTACTAAGAGTTGCTACGAACCTCAAAATAATGCGACAGTAATGTAGTAAAAGTTGCTACGAACCTCAAAATATTGCGACAGTGATGTCGGAAGAATTGCTAATGAACTCAAGATGATGCTAACAGTAATGTAGTGATAGTTGCTCAGAAACTCAGTAATGCTGACAGTAATGTAGTAAGAGTTTCAAACAACCTCAAAGTGATGCTGACAGTCATGCAGTAAGAGTTGCTAATGAACTCAATTTAGTGCTACAGTGATGTCGTGAGAATTGCTCAACAACTCAAAATGATGCTAACAGTAATGTAGTGATTGCTGCTAAAAAACTCAAAGTGATGCTGACAGTAATGTAGTAAGAGTTGGTACGAACCTTAAAATAAGGCAACAATAATGTAGTAAGAGTTGCTACGAACCTCAAAATATTGCGACAGTGATGTCGGAAGAATTGCTAATGATCTCAAAATGATGCGACAGTGATGTTGTAAGAATTGCTCATGAACTAAAAATGATGCTAACAGTAATGGAGTGAAACTTTCGAATAACCTGAAAGTGATGCTGACAGTCATGTTGTAAGTGTTGCTACGAACCTCAAAATAATGCTACAGTAATGTAGGAAAAGTTGCTACGAACCTCAAAATATTGCGACAGTGATGTCGGAAGAAATGCTAATGAACTCAAAATGATGCTAACAGTAATGTAGTGATAGTTGCTAATCAACTCAGTGATGCTTACAGTAATGTAGTAAGTGTTTCGAATAACCTCAAAGTGATGCTTACAGTCATGTAGTAAGTGTTGCTACGAACCTCAAAATAATGTGACAGTGATGTCGGAAGAATTGCTAATGATGTCAAAATGATGCGACAGTGATGTAGTAAGAATTGCTGATGAACTCAAAATGATGATAACAGTAATGGAGTGAAACTTTCGAATAACCTCAAAGTGATGCTAACAGTCATGTCGTAAGTGTTGCTACGAACCTAAAAATATTGCGACAGTGATGTAGTAAAAGTTGCTACGAACCTCAAAGTATTGCGACAGTGATGTCAGAAGAATTGCTAATGAACTCAAGATAATGCTAACAGTAATGTAGTGATAGTTGCAAAGAAATTCAGTGATGCTTACAGTAATGTAGTAAGAGTTTCGAACAACCTCAAAGTGATGCTGACAGTCATTTAGTAAGAGTTGCTAATGAACTAAATTCAATGCGACAGTGATTTCGTGAGAATTGCTCAACAACTCAAAATGATGCTAACAGTAATGTAGTGATAGTTGCTAATAAACTCAAAGTGATGCTGACAGTAATGTAGTAAGAGTTGCTAGGAACCTTAAAATAATGCAACAATAATGTAGTAAGAGTTGCTACGAACCTCAAAACAATGCGACAGTAATGTAGTAAAAGTTGCTACGAACCTCAAAATAATGCGACAGTGATGTCGGAAGAATTGCTAATGAACTCAAAATGATGCTAACAGTAATGTAGTGATAGTTGCTAATCAAGTCAGTGATGCTTACAGTAATGTATTTAGTGTTTCGAACAACTTCAAAGTGATGGTGACAGTCATGTAGTAAGAGTTGCTACGAACCTCAAAATAATGCGACAGTGATGTCAGAAGAATTGCTAAAGATCTTAAAATGATGCGACAGTGATTTAGTAAGAATTGCTCATGAACTCAAAATGATGCTAACAGTAATGTAGTGATAGTTGCTAAAAAACTCAAAGTGATGCTGACAGTAATGTAGAAAGAGTTGCTATGAACCTTAAAATAATGCAACAATAATGTAGTAAGAGTTGCTACGAACCTCAAAATATTGCGACAGTGATGTCGGAAGAATTGCTAATGATCTCAAAATGATGCGACAGTGATGTAGTAAGAATTGCTAATGAACTCAAAATGATGCTATCAGGAATGGAGTGAAAGTTTCGAATAACCTCAAAGTGATGCTGACAGTCTTGTAGTAAGTGTTGCTACGAACCTCAAAATAATGCGACAGTAATGTAGTAAAAGTTGCTACGAACCTCAAAATATTGCGACAGTGATGTCGGAAGAATTGCTAATGAACTCAAAATGATGCTAACAGTAATGTAGTGATAGTTGCTAATCAACTCAGTGATGCTTACAGTAATGTAGTAAGTGTTTCGAATAACCTCAAAGTGATGCTGACAGTCATGTAGTAAGTGTTGCTACGAACCTCAAAATAATGCGACAGTAATGTAGTAAAAGTTGCTACGAACCTCAAAGTATTGCGACAGTGATGTCGGAAGAATTGCTAATGAACTCAAGATAATGCTAACAGTAATGTAGTGATAGTTGCTAAGAAACTCAGTGATGCTTACAGTAATGTAGTAAGAGTTTTGAACAACCTCAAAGTGATGCTGACAGTCATTTGGTAAGAGTTGCTAATGAACTCAATTTAATGCTTCAGATTCATTCAGATTCAGATTCAGATGACTTTATTTATACAGACATGACAGTGGGAATAAATAAGAGAATAAAAATAAGATTAAAGATAAAAATACAATAAATATACTACATACAGTATGTACACAATGTAGAATGAAGAGTAAGGTGACTGGAGTGAGTGAATAAAGTGCAGACAATGTAAACAGTATAAACAGTGTAACAGTGAAGACAGGATATTGAGTAGTCCGGGGAGAGTATGTAGGTGTGTGTGTGTCGGGTGTTGGTGTGGGGAAGGTGTTAGCAGCTGGAGTTAAAGAAAAGAATGGCTTTGGGGACAATGGTGGCTTTCCTCCTCTCAGTTCTGCAGGCCACACAGCGGAGGCGTCGCCCAGAGGGGAGCCATTCAAATGCAGAGTGGAGTATGTGTGAGGGGTCTTTGATGATCTTGGCTCCCTGTCTCAGGGCCTGTTGGCTGTAAACGTGTGAAAGAGTTCTGACAGGCAGGCCGATGATTTTGGAGCACACTGATGCAGTGCGCTGCAGTCTGTTCCGGTTCTGGAAGCTGAGGGAGTGGAACCAGCAGGTTATGGAGGATGTGATGATGCTTTCCACAAAGGCGTAGTAGAAAGTCATCATGATGGGCGCGCTGACTCCAAAGGAATTGAGTTTCCTGAGGAGGAACAGTCGTTGGTGACACCTCCTGAGAATCTCCTCTGTGTTGGCAGAAAAGTTCAGGAGGTTGTCAAAGATTGTGCCCAGGTATTTGTACTCTTCGACCACTTCCACTGGCTTCCCGTGGATGGTGGTGATGACAGCAGAAGCCAGATCCCTCTGCTTGCTGGAGAAGGTCACCACCATCTCTTTGGTCTTGCTGACGTTCAGTTCTAGTTTGGAGCTGTCACACCACTCTACAAACTCCTGAAGAGCGGGTCCATGATGTTGTGCTGGGCCTGACAGCAGTGACAGGAGAACTGTGTCGTCAGCATATTTCACCAGGTGGCAGTTGGGCTGTGTGGATCGGCAGTCATCGGTGTAGAGGAGGAAGAGCAGGGGGGAGAGCACACAGCCTTGGGGGGAGCCAGTTGAGGTGAAGCGGAGGTCCGAAAGGGAGTTGTTGACCCGAACTTTCTGAGTCCTGTTGGTCAGAAAGTCCAGAATCCACAGTCTAAGCTGGTCGTCCAGATGGAAGCAGGAGGAGAGTTTGGTGGCCAGGATGTGGGGCTGCAGTGTGTTAAATGCTGATGAGAAATCAGCGAACAGAAGTCTGGCGGAGGAGTTAGGAAGCTCCAGGTGCTTGTGGATGGAGTCCAAGATGAAGATTTTTGCATCCTCGACGCCTCTGCGTGCGCGATAAGCAAACTGGAGTGGGTCCATCAGGGGGTCGGTTGCTCTGATGATGTGCTGTTTTATGATCTTCTCCATGGCCTTCATCACCAGGGAGGTGAGGGCCACGGAGCGGAGATCGTTCAGAGACTTAGGGTTGTTTTTTTGGGGGGATGGGGATGACTGTGGAGTGTTTCCACAGCTGGGGAACTGTGTGACTGTCCATGGAGTGTTGAAATAGAGTCCGGAAAACAATGCCTAGTTGCCCCGCACAGTGCCTCAGGACTCTGCTTCTGATGTTGTCGGGGCCGGGTGAGCTCCTTTCCCTGGTCCTCCTGAGGGCTCTCACCACGTCCTCCGTCGTGAAGGTATGAATGCTACAGTGATGTCGTGAGAATTGCTCATGAACTCAAAATGATGCTAACAGTAATGTAGTGATAGTTGCTAATAAACTCAAAGTGATGCTGACAGTAATGTAGTGAAAGTTTTGAATTACCTCAAAGTGATGCTGACAGTCATGTAGTAAGAGTTTCTACGAACCTTAAAATAATGCAACAATAATGTAGTAAGAGTTGCTACGAACCTCAAAATATTGCGACAGTGATGTCGGAAGAATTGCTAATGATCTCAAAATGATGCGACAGTGATGTAGTAAGAATTGCTAATGAACTCAAAATGATGCTAGCAGTAATGGAGTGAAACTTTCGAATAACGTCAAAGTGATGCTTACAGTCATGTAGTAAGAGTTGCTACGAACCTCAAAATAATGCGACAGTAATGTAGTAAAAGTTGCTACGAACCTCAAAATATTGCGACAGTGATGTCGGAAGAATTGCTAATAAACCCAAAATGATGCTAACAGTAATGTAGTGATAGTTGCTAATGAACTCAAAGTGATGCTGACAGTAATGTAGTAAAAGTTGCTTCGAACCTCAAAGTAATGCGACAGTGATGTCAAAAGAATTGTTAATGATCTCAAACTGATGCGACAGTGACGTAGTAAGAATTGCTAATGAACTCAAAATGATGCTAACAGTAATGGAGTGAACGTTTCGAATAACCTCAAAGTGATGCTGACATTCATGTAGTAACTGTTGCTACGAACCTCAAAATATTGCGACAGTGATGTCGGAAGAATTGCTAATGAACTCAAGATGATGCTAACATTAATGTAGCGATAGATGCTAAGAAACTCAGTGATGCTTAAAGTAATGTAGAAAGAGTTTCGAACAATCTCAAAGTGATGCTGACAGTCATGTAGTAAGAGTTGCTAATGAACTCAAAGTGATGCTGACAGTAATGTAGTAAAAGTTGCTACGAACCTCAAAATAATGCGACAGTGATGTCGGAAGAATTGCTAATGATCTCAAAATGATGCGACAGTGATGTAGTTAGAATTGCTAATGAACTCAAAATGATGCTAACAGTAATGGAGTGAACGTTTCGAATAACCTCAAAGTGATGCTGACAGTAATGTAGTAAGTGTTGCTACGAACCTCAAAATAATGCGAAAGTAATGTAGTAAAAGTTGCTACGAACCTCAAAATATTGCGACAGTGATGTCGAAAGAATTGCTAACCTCAAAGTGATGCTGACACTCATTTAGTAAGAGTTGCTAATGAACTCAATTCAATGCGACAGTGATGTCGTGAGAATTGCTCATAAACTCAAAATGATGCTAACAGTCATGTAGTGATAGTTGCTAATAAACTCAAAGAGATGCTGACAGTAATGTAGTAAGAGTTGCTACGAACCTTAAAATAATGCAACAATAATGTAGTGAGAGTTGCTACGAACCTCAAAATGATGCGACAGTGATTTAGTAAGAATTGCTAATGATCTCAAAATGATGCGACAGTGATTTAGTAAGAATTGCTAATGAACTCAAAATGATTCTAACAGTAATGGAGTGAACGTTTCGAATAACCTCAAAGTGATGCTGACAGTCATGTACTAAGAGTTGCTACGAACCTCAAAATAATGCGAAAGTAATGTAGTAAAAGTTGCTACGAACCTCAAAATATTGCGACAGTGATGTCGGAAGTATTGCTAATGAACTCAAGATGATGCTAACAGTAATGTAGTGATAGTTGCTAAGAAACTCAGTGATGCTTACAGTAATGTAGTAAGAGTTTCGAACAACCTCAAAGTGATGCTGACAGTCATGTACTAAGGGTTGCGACGAACCTCAAAATAATGCCACAGTAATGTAGTAAAAGTTGCTACGAACCTCAAAATATTGCGACAGTGATGTCGGAAGATCTTAAAATGATGCGACAGAGATTTAGTAAGAATTGCTCATGAACTCAAAATGATGCTAACAGTCATGTAGTGATAGTTGCTAATAAACTCAAAGTGAAACTGACAGTAATGTAGTAAGAGTTGCTACGAACCTTAAAATATTGCAACAATAATGTAGTAAGAGTTGCTACGAACCTTGAAACATTGCGACAGTGATGTCGGAAGAATTGCTAATGATCTCAAAATGATGCGACAGTGATGTAGGAAGAATTGCTAATGAACTCAAAATGATGCTAACAGTAATGGAGTGAAACTTTCGAATAACCTCAAAGTGATGCTGACAGTCTTGTACTAAGAGTTGCTACGAACCTCAAAATAATGCGACAGTGATGTTGGAAGAATTGCTAATGATCTCAAAATGATGCGACAGTGATGTACTAAGAATTGCTCATGAAATCAAAATGATGCAAAAAGTAATGGAGTGAAACTTTCGAATAACCTCAAAGTGATGCTTACAGTCATGTAGTAAGTGTTGCTACAAACCTCTAAATAATGCGAAAGTAATGTAGTAAAAGTTGCTACGAACCTCAAAATATTGCGACAGTGATGTCGGAAGAATGGCTAATGAACTAAAGATGATGCTAACAGTAATGTAGTGATAGTTGCTAATCAAATCAGTGATGCTTACAGTAATGTACTAAGAGTTTCGAACAACCTCAAAGAGATGCTGACAGTAATTTAGTAAGAGTTGCTAATGAACTCAGTTCAATGCTACAGTGATGTCGTGAGAATTGCTCAACAACTCAAAATGATGCGAACAGTAATGTAGTGATAGTTGCGAATAAATTCAAAGTGATGCTGACAGTAATGTAGTAAGAGTTGCTACGAACCTCAAAATAATTTGACAGTGATGTCAGAAGAATTGCTAATGATCTCAAAATGATGCTAACAGTAATGGAGTGAACGTTTCAAATAACCTCAAAGTGATGCTGACAGTCATGTACTAAGAGTTGCTACGAACCTAAAAATAATGCGACAGTAATGTAGTAAAAGTTGCTACGAACCTCAAAATATTGCGACATTGATGTCGGAAAAATTGCAAATGAACTCAAAATGATGCTAACAGTAATGTAGTGATAGTTGCTAATCAACTCAATGGTGCTTACAGTAATGTAGTAAGTGTTTCGAAGAACCTCAAATTGATGCTGACAGTCATGTAGTAAGAGTTGCTACGAACCTCAAAATGATGCGACAGTGATGTCAGAAGAATTGCTAATGAACTCAAAATGATGCTCACAGTAATGGAGTGAACGTTTCGAAAAACCTCAAAGTGATGCTGACAGTCATGTACTAAGAGTTGCTACAAACCTCAAAATAATGCGACAGTAATGTAGGAAAAGTTGCTACGAACCTCAAAATATTGCGACAGTGATGTTGGAAGAATTGCTAATGAACTTAAAATGATGCTAACAGTAATGTAGTGATAGTTGGTAATCAACTCAGTGATGCTTGCAGTAATGTAGTAAGTATTTCGAATAACCTCAAAGTAATGCTGACAGTCATGTAGTAAGAGTTTCTACGAACCTCAAAATAATGTGACAGTGATGTCAGAAGAATTGCTAAAGATCTCAAAATGATGCGACAGTGATGTAGTAAAAGTTGCTACGAACCTCAAAACATTGCGACAGTGATGTCGGAAGAATTGCTAATGAACTCAAAATGATGCTAACAGTAATGTAGTGATAGTTGCGAAAAAACTCAAAGTGATGCTGACAGTAATGTAGTAAGAGTTGCTACGAACCTTAAAATAATGCAACAATAATGTAGTAAGAGTTGCTACGAACCTCAAAATATTGCGACAGTGATGTCGGAAGAATTGCTAATGAACTCAAGATGATGCTAACAGTAATGGAGTGAAACTTTCGAATAACCTCAAAGTGATGCTGACAGTCATGTACTAAGAGTTGCTACGAACCTTAAAATAATGCAACAATAATGTAGTAAGAGTTGCTACGGACCTCAAAATAATGCGACAGTGATGTCGGAAGAATTGCTAATGAACTCAAAATGATGCGAACAGTAATGTAGTGATAGTTGCTAATAAAGTCAGTAATGCTTACAGTAATGTAGCAAGAGTTGCTACGAACCTCAAAATAATGCGACAGTGATGTCAGAAGAATTGCTAAAGATCTCAAAATGATGCGACAGTGATGTAGTAAGAATTGCTAATGAACTCAAGATGATGCTAACAGTAATGTAGTGATAGTTGCTAAGAAACTCAGTAATGCTTACAGTAATGTAGTAAGAGTTTCGAACAACCTCAAAGTGATGCTGACAGTCATGTAGTTACAGTTGCTAATGAACTCAATTTAATGCTACAGTGATGTTATGAGAATATCTCAACAACTCAAAATGATGCTAACAGGAATGTAGTGATAGTTGCTAATATAGTCAAAGTGATGCTGACAGTAATGTAGTAACAGTTGCTACGAACCATAAAATAATGCAACAATAATGTAGTAAGAGTTGCACTAACCTCAAAATATTGCGACAGTGATGTCGGAAGAATTGCTAATGATCTCAAAATGATGCGACAGTGATGTAGTAAGAATTGCTAATGAACTCAAAATGATGCTAAAAGTAATGGAGTGAAACTTTCGAATAACCTCAAAGTGATGCTGAATGTCATGTTGTAAAAGTTGCTACGAACCTCAAAATAATGCGACAATAATGTAGTAAAAGTTGTTACGAACCTCAAAATATTGCGACAGTGATGTCGGAAGAATTGCTAATGATCTCAAAATGATGCGACAGTGATGTATTAAGAATTGGTAATGAACTCAAAATGATGCAAACAGTAATGGAGTGAAACTTTCGAATAACCTCAAAGTGATGCTGAATGTCATGTAGTAAAAGTTGCTACGAACCTCAAAATAATGCGACAGTAATGTCGGAAGAATTGCTAATGAACTCAAGATGATGCTAACAGTAATGGAGTGAAACTTTCGAATAACCTCAAAGTGATGCTGACAGTCATGTAGTAAGTGTTGCTACGAACCTCAAAATAATGCGAAAGTAATGTAGTAAAAGTTGCTACGAACCTCAAAATATTGCGACAGTGATGTCGGAAGAAATGCTAATGAACTCAAAATGATGCTAACAGTAATGTAGTGATAGTTGCTAATCAACTCAGTGATGCTTACAGTAATGTAGTAAGTATTTAGAACAACCTCAAAGTGATGCTTACAGTCATGTAGTAAGTGTGACTACAAACCTCAAAATAATGCGAAAGTAATGTAGTAAAAGTTGCTACGAACCTCAAAATATCGCGACACTGATGTCGAAAGAATTGCTAATGAACTCAAGATGATGCTAACAGTAATATAGTGATAGTTAATAAGAAACTCAGTGATGCTCACAGTAATGTAGTAAGAGTTTCGAACAACCTCAAAGTGATGCCAACAGTCACGTAGTAAGAGTTGCGAATGAACTCTATTAAGTGCTACAGTGATGTCGTGAGAATTGCTCAACAACTCAAAATGATGCTAACAGCAATGTAGTGATAGCTGCTAATAAACTCAAAGTGATGCTGACAGGAATGTAGTAAGAGTTGCTACGAACCTTAAAATAATGCGACAATAATGCAGTAAGAGTTGCGACGAACCTCAAATTATTGCGACAGTGATGTAGTAAGAATTGCTCATGATCTCAAAATGATGCTAACAGTAATGGAGTGAAACTTTCGAATAACCTCAAAGTGATGCTGACAGTCATGTAGTAAGAGTCGCTACGAACCTCAAAATAATAAGACATTAATGTAGTAAAAGTTGTTACGAACCTCAAAATATCGCGACAGTGATGTCGGAAGAATTGCTAATGAACTCAAGATGATGCTAACAGTAATGTAGTGATAGTTACTAAGAAACTCAGTGATGCTCACAGTAATGTAGTAACAGTTTCGAACAACCTCAAAGTGATGCTGACAGTAGTTTAGTAAGAGTTGCTTATGAACTCAATTTAATGCTACAGTGATGTCGTGAGAATTGCTCAACAACTCAAAATGATGCTCACAGTAATGTAATGATAGTTGCTAATAAACTCAAAGTGATGCTGACAGTAATGGAGTAAGAGTTACGACGAACCTTAAAATAATGCAACAATAATGTAGTAAGAGTTGCTACGAACCTCAAAATATTGCGACAGTGATGTCGGAAGAATTGCTAATGACTTCAAAATGATGCGACAGTGATGTAGTAAGAATTGCTAATGAACTCAAAATGATGCTAACAGTAATGGAGTGAAACTTTCGAATAACCTCAAAGTGATGCTTACAGTCATGTAGCAATAGTTGCTACGAACCTCAAAATAATGCGAAAGTAATGTAGTAAGTGTTGCTACGAACCTCAAAATATTGCGACAGTGATGTCGGAAGAAATGCTAATGAACTCAAAATGATGCTAACAGTAATGTAGTGATAGTTGCTAATCAACTCAGTGATGCTTACAGTAATGTAGTAAGTATTTAGAATAACCTCAAAGTGATGCTTACAGTCATGTAGTAAGTGTAACTACAAACCTTAAAATAATGCGAAAGTAATGTAGTAAAAGTTGCTACGAACCTCAAAATATCGCGACAGTGATGTCGGAAGAATTGCTAATGAACTCAAGATGATGCTAACAGTAATGTAGTGATATTTAATAAGAAACTCAGTGATGCTCACAGTAATGTAGTAAGAGTTTCGAACAACCTCAAAGTGATGCCAACAGTCATGTAGTAAGAGTTGCTAATGAACTCTATTTAGTGCTACAGTGATGTCGTGAGAATTGCTCAACAACTCAAAATGATGCTAACAGTAATGTAGTGATAGCTGCTAATAAACTCAAAGTGATGCTGACAGGAATGTAGTAAAAGTTGCTACGAACCTCAAATTATTGCGACAGTGATGTCGGAAGAATTGCTAATGATCTCAAAATGATGCGACAGTGATGTAGTAAGAATTGCTAATGAACTCAAAATGATGCGACAGTGATGTAGTAAGAATTGCTAATGAACTCAAAATGATGCTAACAGTCATGGAGTGAAACTTTCGAATAACCTCAAAGTGATGCTGACAGTCATGTAGTAAGAGTTGCTACGAACCTCAAAATAATGTGACAGTAATGTAGTAAAAGTTGATACAAACCTAAAAAAAATGCGACAGTAATGTAGTAAAAGTTGCTACGAACCTCAAAATATTGCGACAGTGATGTCGGAAGAAATGCTAATGAACTCAAAATGATGCTAACAGTAATGTAGTGATAGTTGCTAATCAACTCAGTGATGCTTACAGTAATGTAGTAAGTGTTGCTACAAACCTCAAAGTGATGCTTACAGTCATGTAGTAAGTGTTGCTACAAACCTCAAAATAATGCGAAAGTAATGTAGTAAAAGTTGCTACGAACCTCAAAATATTGCGACAGTGATGTCGGAAGAATTGCTAATGAACTCAAGATGATGCTAACAGTAATGTAGTGATAGTTGCTAAGAAACTCAGTGATGCTTTCAGCAATGTAGTAAGTGTTTCGAATAACCTCAAAGTGATGCTTACAGTCATGTAGTAAGTGTTGCTACGAACCTCAAAATATTGCGACAGTGATGTCGGAAGAATTGCTAATGAACTCAAGGTGATGCTAACAGTAATGTAGTGATAGTTGCAAAGAAACTCAGTGATGCTTACAGTAATGTAGTAAGAGTTTCGAACAACCTCAAAGTGATGCTGACAGTCATTTAGTAAGAGTTGCTACTGAACTCAGTTCAATGCTACAGTGATGTCGTGAGAATTGCTCAACAACTAAAATGATGCTAACAGTAATGTAGTGATAGTTGCTAATAAACTCAAAGTGATGCTGACAGTAATGTAGTAAGAGTTGCTACGAACCTTAAAATGATGCAACAATAATGTAGTAAGAGTTGCTACGAACCTCAAAATATTGCGACAGTGATGTAGGAAGAATTGCTAATGAACTCAAAATGATGCGACAGTGATGTAGTAAGAATTGCTAATGAACTCAAAATGATGCTAACAGTAATGGAGTGAAACTTTCGAATAACCTCAAAGTGATGCTGACAGTCATGTAGTAAGAGTTGCTACCAACCTCAAAATAATGTGACAGTAATGTAGTAAAAGTTGCCACGAACCTCAAAATAATGCGACAGTAATGTCGTAAAAGTTGCTACGAACCTCAAAATATTGCGACAGTGATTTCGGAAGAAATGCTAATGAACTCAAAATGATGCTAACAGTAATGTAGTGATAGTTGCTAATCAACTCAGTGATGCTTACAGCAATGTAGGAAGAGTTTCGAATAACCTCAAAGTGATGCTGACAGTCATGTAGTAAGTGTTGCTACGAACCTCAAAATATTTCGACAGTGATGTCAGAAGAATTGCTAATGAACTCAAGATGATGCTAAAAGTAATGTAGTGATAGTTGCTAAGAAACTCAGTGATGCTTACAGTAATGTAGTAAGAGTTTCGAACATCCTCAAAGTGATGCTGACAGTCATTTAGTAAGAGTTGCTAATGAACTCAATTTAATGCTACAGTGATTTCGTGAGAATTGCTCAAAAACTCAAAATGATGCTAACAGTAATGTAGTGATAGTTGCTAATAAACTCAAAGTGATGCTGACAGTAATGTAGTAAGAGTTGCCAGGAACCTTAAAATAATGCAACAATAATGTAGTAAGAGTTGCTACGAACCTCAAAATAATGTGACAGTGATGTCGGAAGAATTGCTAATGATGTCAAAATGATGCGACAGTGATGTAGTAAGAATTGCTAATGAACTCAAAATGATGCTAACAGTAATGGAGTGAAAGTTTCGAATAACCTCAAAGTGATGCTGACAGTGATGTACTAAGAGTTGCTACGAACCTCAAAATAATGCGACAGTAATGTAGTAAAAGTTGCTACGAACCTCAAAAAATTGCGACAGTGATGTCGGAAGAATTGCTAATGAACTCAAAATGATGCTAAAAGTAATGTAGTGATAGTTGCTAATCAAGTCAGTAATGCTTTCAGTAATGTAATAAGTGTTTCAAAGAACCTCAAAGTGATGCTGACAGTCATGTAGTAAGAGTTGCTACGAACCTCAAAATACTGCGACAGTGATGTCAGAAGAATTGCTAAAGATCTCAAAATGATGCGACAGTGATGTAGTAAAAGTTGCTACGAACCTCAAAATATTGCGACCGTGATGTCGGAAGAATTGCTAATGAACTCAAGATGATGCTAACAGTAATGTAGTGATAGTTGATAAGAAACTCAGTGATGCTTACAGTAATGTAGTAAGAGTTTCGAACATCCTCAAAGTGATGCTGACAGTCATTTAGTAAGAGTTGCTAATGAACTCAATTTAATGCTGCAGTGATTTCGTGAGAATTGCTCAAAAACTCAAAATGATGCTAACAGTAATGTAGTGATAGTTGCTAATAAACTCAAAGTGATGCTGACAGTAATGTAGTAAGAGTTGCCAGGAACCTTAAAATAATGCAACAATAATGTAGTAAGAGTTGCTACGAACCTCAAAATGATGCGACAGTGATGTCGGAAGAATTGTTAATGATCTCAAAATAATGCGACAGTGATGTAGTAAGAATTGCTAATGAACTCAAAATGATGCTAACAGTAATGGAGTGAAAGTTTCGAATAACCTCAAAGTGATGCTGACAGTGATGTACTAAGAGTTGCTACGAACCTCAAAATAATGCGACAGTAATGTAGTAAAAGTTGCTACGAACCTCAAAAAATTGCGACAGTGATGTCGGAAGAATTGCTAATGAACTCAAAATGATGCTAAAAGTAATGTAGTGATAGTTGCTAATCAAGTCAGTAATGCTTTCAGTAATGTAATAAGTGTTTCAAAGAGATGCTGACAGTGATGTACTAAGAGTTGCTACGAACCTCAAAATAATGCGACAGTAATGTAGTAAAAGTTGCTACGAACCTCAAAAAATTGCGACAGTGATGTCGGAAGAATTGCTAATGAACTCAAGATGATGCTAAAAGTAATGTAGTTATAGTTGCTAATCAACTCAGTGATGCTTGCAGTAATGTAGTAAGTGTTTCGAATAACCTCAAAGTGATGCTGACAGTCATGTAATAAGAGTTGCTACGAACCTTAAAATAATGCGACAGTGATGTCAGAAGAATTGCTAAAGATCTCAAAATGATGCGACAGTGATGTAGTAAAAGTTGCTACGAACCTCAAAATATTGCGACAGTGATGTCGGAAGAATTGCTAATGAACTCAAGATGATGCTAACAGTAATGTAGTGATAGTTGATAAGAAATTCAGTGATGCTTACAGTAATGTAGTAAGTGTTTCGAACAACCTCAAAGTGATGCTAACAGTCATTTAGTAAGAGTTGCTAATGAACTCAATTTAATGCTACAGTGATGTCGTGAGAATTGCTCAACAACTCAAAATGATGCTAACAGTAATGTAGTGATAGTTGCTAATAAACTCAAAGTGATGCTGACAGTAATGTAGTAAGAGTTGCTACGAACCTTAAAATAATGCAACAATAATGTAGTAAGAGTTGCTACGAACCTCAAAATATTGCGACAGTGATGTCGGAAGAATTGCTAATGATCTCAAAATGATGCGACAGTGATGTAGTAAGAATTGCTAATGAATTCAAAATGATGCCAACAGTAATGGAGTGAAAGTTTCGAATAACCTCAAAGTGATGCTGACAGTCATGTAGTAAGTGTTGCTACGAACCTCAAAATAATGCGACAGTAATGTAGTAAAAGTTGCTACGAACCTCAAAATATTGCGACAGTGATGACGGAAGAATTGCTAATTAACTCAAGATGATGCTAACAGTAATGGAGTGAAAGATTCGAATAACCTCAAAGTGATGCTTCAAGTAATGTAGTAAGAGTTTCGAACAACCTCAAAGTGATGCTGACAGTCATTTAGTAAGAGTTGCCAATGAACTCAATGTAATGCTACAGTGATGTCGAGTTGTCGAGTACACTTTAGTAGCATTTCGTAGCATTTAGTAAGAGTTGCTAATGAACTCAATTTAATGCTACAGTGATTTCGTGAGAATTGCTCAAAAACTCAAAATGATGCCAACAGTAATGCAGTGATAGTTGCTAATAAACTCAAAGTGATGCTGACAGTAATGTAGTAAGAGTTGCTACGAACCTTAAAATAATGCAACAATAATGTAGTAAGAGTTGCGAAGAACCTCAAAATATTGCGACAGTGATGTCGGAAGAATTGCTAATGATCTCAAAATGATGCGACAGTGATGTAGTAAGAATTGCTCATGAATTCAAAATGATGCTAACAGTAATGGAGTGAAAGTTTCGAATAACCTCAAAGTGATGCTGACAGTCATGTAGTAAGTGTTGCTACGAACCTCAAAATAATGCGACAGTGATGTCGGAAGAATTGCTAATGATCTCAAAATGATGCGACAGTGACGTAGTCAGAATTGCTAATGAACTCAAAATGATGCTGACAGTCATGGAGTGAAAGTTTCGAATAACCTCAAAGTGATGCTGATAGTCATGTAGTAAGTGTTGCTACGAACCTCAAAATATTGCGACAGTGATGTCTGAAGAATTGCTAATGAACTAAAAATGATGCGAACAGTAATGTAGTGATAGTTGCTAATTAACTCAGTGATGCTTACAGTAATGTAGTAAGTATTTCCAACAACCTCAAAGTGATGCTGACAGTCATGTCGTAAGAGTTGCTACTAACCTCAATTTAATGCTACAGTGATGTCTATGAATTGCTAATAAACTCAAAATGCCGCTAACAGTAATGTAGTGATAGTTGCTAATGAACCCAAAATGATGCTAAAAGTAATGTAGTGATAGTTGCTAATCAACTCAGTGATGCTTACAGTAATGTAGTAAGTGTTTCGAACAACCTCAAAGTGACGCTGACAGTCATGTAGTAAGAGTTGCTTCTAACCTCAAAATGATGCTAAAAGTAATGTAGTGATAGTTGCTAATGAACTCAAAGTGATGCTGACAGTAATGTAGTAAGAGTTACTTCGAACCTCAAAGTAATGCGACAGTGATGTCAAAAGAATTGTTAATGATCTAAAACTGATGCGACAGTGATGTAGTAACAATTGCTAATGAACTCAAAATGATGCTAAAAGTATTGGAGTGAAAGTTTCGAATAACCTCAAAGTGATGCTGACAGTCATGTAGTAAGTGTTGCTACGAACCTCAAAATATTGCGACAGTGATGTCGGAAGCATTTCTAATGAACTCAAAATGATGCTAACAATAATGCAGTGATAGTTGCTAATAAACTCAAACTGATGCTGACAGTCATGTAGTAAGAGTTGCTACGAACCTTAAAATAATGCAACAATAATGTAGTAAGAGTTGCTACGAACCTCAAAATAATGTGACAGTGATGTCAGAAGAATTGCAAATGATCTCAAAATGATGCGACAGTGATGTAGTCAGAATTGCTAATGAACTCAAAATGATGCTAACAGTAATGGAGTGAAAGTTTCGAATAACCTCAAAGTGATGCTGACAGTCATGTACTAAGAGTTGCTACGAACCTCAAAAAATTGCGACAGTGATGTCGGAAGAATTGCTAATGAACTCAAAATGATGCTAAAAGTAATGTAGTGATAGTTGCTAATCAAGTCAGTAATGCTTTCAGTAATGTAGTAAGTGTTTCGAAGAACCTCAAAGTGATGCTGACAGTCATGTAGTAAGTGTTGCTACAAACCTCAATATAATGCGACAGTGATGTCAGAAGAATTGCTTAAGATCTCAAAATGATGCGACAGTGATGTCAGAAGAATTGCTAATGAACTCAAAATGATGCTCACAGTAATGGAGTGAACGTTTCGAATAACCTCAAAGTGATGCTGACAGTCATGTACTAAGAGTTGCTAAAAACCTCAAAATAATGCGACAGTAATGTAATGAAAGTTGCTACGAACCTCAAAATATTGCGACAGTGATGTCGGAAGAATTGCTAATGAACTTAAAATGATGCTAACAGTAATGTAGTGATAGTTGCTAATCAACTCAGTGATGCTTGCAGTAATGTAGTAAGTGTTTCGAATAACCTCAAAGTGATGCTGACAGTCATGTAATAAGAGTTGCTACGAACCTTAAAATAATGCGACAGTGATGTCAGAAGAATTGCTAAAGATCTCAAAATGATGCGACAGTGATGTAGTAAAAGTTGCTACGAACCTCAAAATATTGCGACAGTGATGTCGGAAGAATTGCTAATGAACTCAAGATGATGCTAACAGTAATGTAGTGATAGTTGATAAGAAATTCAGTGATGCTTACAGTAATGTAGTAAGAGTTTCGAACAACGTCAAAGTGATGCTAACAGTCATTTAGTAAGAGTTGCTAATGAACTCAATTTAATGCTACAGTGATGTCGTGAGAATTGCTCAACAACTCAAAATGATGCTAACAGTAATGTAGTGATAGTTGCTAATAAACTCAAAGTGATGCTGACAGTAATGTAGTAAGAGTTGCTAATAAACTCAAAGTGATGCTGACAGTAATGTAGTAAGAGTTGCTACGAACCTTAAAATAATGCAACAATAATGTAGTAAGAGTTGCTACGAACCTCAAAATATTGCGACAGTGATGTCGGAAGAATTGCTAATGATCTCAAAATGATGCGACAGTGATGTAGTAAGAATTGCTAATGAATTCAAAATGATGCCAACAGTAATGGAGTGAAAGTTTCGAATAACCTCAAAGTGATGCTGACAGTCATGTAGTAAGTGTTGCTACGAACCTCAAAATAATGCGACAGTAATGTAGTAAAAGTTGCTACGAACCTCAAAATATTGCGACAGTGATGACGGAAGAATTGCTAATTAACTCAAGATGATGCTAACAGTAATGGAGTGAAAGATTCGAATAACCTCAAAGTGATGCTTCAAGTAATGTAGTAAGAGTTTCGAACAACCTCAAAGTGATGCTGACAGTCATTTAGTAAGAGTTGCCAATGAACTCAATGTAATGCTACAGTGATGTCGAGTTGTCGAGTACACTTTAGTAGCATTTCGTAGCATTTAGTAAGAGTTGCTAATGAACTCAATTTAATGCTACAGTGATGTTGAGTACAGTGATGTCAAGAGTTGCGACAAACCTCAAAATATTGCGACAGCGATGTCCGAAGAATTGCTAATGAACTCAAGATGATGCTAACAGTAATGGAGTGAAACTTTCGAATAACCTCAAAGTGATGCTGACATTCATTTAGTAAGAGTTGCTAATGAACTCAATTTAATGCTACAGTGATTTCGTGAGAATTGCTCAAAAACTCAAAATGATGCCAACAGTAATGCAGTGATAGTTGCTAATAAACTCAAAGTGATGCTGACAGTAATGTAGTAAGAGTTGCTACGAACCTTAAAATAATGCAACAATAATGTAGTAAGAGTTGCTAAGAACCTCAAAATATTGCGACAGTGATGTCGGAAGAATTGCTAATGATCTCAAAATGATGCGACAGTGATGTAGTAAGAATTGCTCATGAATTCAAAATGATGCTAACAGTAATGGAGTGAAAGTTTCAAATAACCTCAAAGTGATGCTGACAGTCATGTAGTAAGTGTTGCTACGAACCTCAAAATATTGCGACAGTGATGTCGGAAGAATTGCTAATTAACTCAAGATGATGCTGACAGTAATGTAGTGATAGTTGCTAAGAAACTCATTGATGCTTCAAGTAATGTAGTAAGAGTTTCGAACAACCTCAAAGTGATGCTGACAGTCATTTAGTAAGAGTTGCTAATGAACTCAATTTAATGCTACAGTGATGTCGTGTGAATTGCTCAACAACTCAAAATGATGCTAACAGCAATGGAGTGATAGTTGCTAATAAACTCAAAGTGATGCTGACAGTAATGTAGTAAGAGTTGCTACGAACCTGAAAATAATGCAACAATAATGTAGTAAGAGTTGCTACGAACCTCAAAATATTGCGACAGTGATGTCGGAAGAATTGCTAATGAACTCAAAATGATGCTAACAGCAATGTAGTGATAGTTGCTAATAAACTCAAAGTGATGCTGACAGTAATGTAGTAAGAGTTGCTACGAACCTTAAAATAATGCAACAATAATGTAGTAAGAGTTGCTACGAACCTCAAAATATTGCGACAGTGATGTCGGAAGAATTGCTAATGATCTCAAAATGATGCGACAGTGATGTAGTAAGAATTGCTAATGAATTCAAAATGATGCCAACAGTAATGGAGTGAAAGTTTCGAATAACCTCAAAGTGATGCTGACAGTCATGTAGTAAGTGTTGCTACGAACCTCAAAATAATGCGACAGTAATGTAGTAAAAGTTGCTACGAACCTCAAAATATTGCGACAGTGATGACGGAAGAATTGCTAATTAACTCAAGATGATGCTAACAGTAATGGAGTGAAAGATTCGAATAACCTCAAAGTGATGCTTCAAGTAATGTAGTAAGAGTTTCGAACAACCTCAAAGTGATGCTGACAGTCATTTAGTAAGAGTTGCCAATGAACTCAATGTAATGCTACAGTGATGTCGAGTTGTCGAGTACACTTTAGTAGCATTTCGTAGCATTTAGTAAGAGTTGCTAATGAACTCAATTTAATGCTACAGTGATGTTGAGTACAGTGATGTCAAGAGTTGCGACAAACCTCAAAATATTGCGACAGCGATGTCCGAAGAATTGCTAATGAACTCAAGATGATGCTAACAGTAATGGAGTGAAACTTTCGAATAACCTCAAAGTGATGCTGACATTCATTTAGTAAGAGTTGCTAATGAACTCAATTTAATGCTACAGTGATTTCGTGAGAATTGCTCAAAAACTCAAAATGATGCCAACAGTAATGCAGTGATAGTTGCTAATAAACTCAAAGTGATGCTGACAGTAATGTAGTAAGAGTTGCTACGAACCTTAAAATAATGCAACAATAATGTAGTAAGAGTTGCTAAGAACCTCAAAATATTGCGACAGTGATGTCGGAAGAATTGCTAATGATCTCAAAATGATGCGACAGTGATGTAGTAAGAATTGCTCATGAATTCAAAATGATGCTAACAGTAATGGAGTGAAAGTTTCGAATAACCTCAAAGTGATGCTGACAGTCATGTAGTAAGTGTTGCTACGAACCTCAAAATAATGCGACAGTAATGTAGTAAAAGTTGCTACGAACCTCAAAATACTGCGACAGTGATGTCGGAAGAATTGCTAATTAACTCAAGATGATGCTAACAGTAATGGAGTGAAACTTTCGAATAACCTCAAAGTGATGCTTACAGTCATGTAGTAAGAGTTGCTACGAACTTTAAAATAATGCAACAATAATGTAGTAAGAGTTGCTACAAACCCCAAAATGTTGCGACAGTGATGTCGGAAGAATTGCTAATGAACTCAAGATGATGCTAACAGTAATGTAGTGATAGTTGCTCATAAACTCAGTGATGCTTACAGTAATGTAGTAAGTGTTTCGAATAACCTCAAAGTGATGCTGACAGTCATGTAGTAAGAGTTGCTACAAACCTCAAAATAATGCGACAGTAATGTAGTAAAAGTTGCTACGAACCTCAAAATATTGCGACAGTGATGTCGGAAGAATTGCTAATGAACACAAGATGATGCTGACAGTAATGTAGTAAAAGTTGCTCATAAACTCAAAGTGATGCTGACAGTAATGTAGTAAGAGTTGCTGCGAACCTTAAAATAATGCAACAATAATGTAGAAAGAGTTGCGACGAACCTCAAAATATTGCGACAGTGATGTCGGAAGAATTGCTAATGAACTCAAGATGATGCTAACAGTCATGTAGTGATAGTTGCTAATCAAGTCAGTGATGCTTACAGTAATGTAGTAAGTGTTTCGAATAACCTCAAAGTGATGCTGACAGTCATGTAGAAGGAGTTGCTACGAACCTCAAAATAATGTGACAGTGATGTCGGAAGAATTGCTAATGAACTCAAAATGATGCTAACAGTAATGGAGTGAAACTTTTGAATAACCTCAAAGTGATGCTGACAGTCATGTTGTAAGAGTTTCTACGAACCTCAAAATAATGCGACAGTGATGTCAGAAGAATTGCTAATGATCTCAAAATGATTCGAAAGTGATTTAGTAAGAATTGCTAATGAACTCAAAATGATGCTAACAGTAATGGAGTGAAGTTTCGAATAACCTCAAAGTGATGCTGACAGTCATGTAGAAAGTGTTGCTACGAACCTCAAAATATTGCGACAGTGATGTCGGAAGAATTGCTAATGAACTCAAAATGATGCTAACAGTAATGTAGTGATAGTTGCTAATCAACTCAGTGATGCTTACAGTAATGTAGTAAGTGTTTCGAACAACCTCAAAGTGACGCTGACAGTCATGTAGTAAGAGTTGCTTCTAACCTCAAAATGATGCTAAAAGTAATGTAGTGATAGTTGCTAATGAACTCAAAGTGATGCTAACAGTAATGTAGTGAAAGTTGCGAGTAACCTAAAAATGATGCTGAGAGTCATGTAGTAAGAGTTGCTAATAACCTCAAAATAATGCTACAGTGATGTCGGAAGAATTGCTAATGAACTCAAAATGATGCTCACAGTAATGTAGTGATAGTTGCTAATAACCTCGAAATGATGCTAACAGTAATGTAGTAAGTGTTGAAACTAGAACAACAAACTGTCCTCTGATGGTTGGACAGGTTGGTTTGGTCCGTCCTCTCACTCATCATTAAAAGCCCTTATTACTCATCATTCATCCAATCTGACACTCACGTCTGCAGTGGGGAATCCCCAGCAGCCCGCGGCACACATGGAGCAGTCTCGGCCAATCACGTGGGGCCTGCAGCGGCACCGACCACCAAATGGCTCGCAGGTGTCACTCTCAGCTGCAACCTCATGGCAGGCACAAGGCAGGGCGCCGTTGTTGAAGAGAGCCCAAGAGACACAGCTGAGCTGAGACAGAATGGAGACGAAGGACAGGAGGGACAACAGAGAAAAAGGAAACGTTAGCGAGACATTTTAGGAAAATTAGTTTAGTGGGGAAAAGGTTATTAGCCAAACTTGCTAAATGGAAGGACAACAAAAAACAAAGATCTTCAAAAGAAAATTAGCACAAAATGAAACCCTGCCAGAGAAAGTAAATCAAGAACTAAATATTCTTGAGGCTCAGGTCTTTAGTTCCAATGCTTGTAAATGACGTCTGAATGCATTCACAACCCAAATCTGAGCAGACAGAAGCGTCCCAGTCAGGCCCAGTTTAGTTCCTCTAGAACATTCAGGGATACAGAACAGGGACCAACTCAGGCTGAGAGACACCGACTTGACATGAAAGCTGTTGAGGCCACAGTTGCTGATGAAGTGGTCAGATTTCTCCAGTGGTTCTTGGTTCAGGGAGCTGGAGCTGGAGCTGCTCTCAGGCACCACCAGGACGTGATCCTGGAGAGACAGAAGGAAGAAGTCCAGGCCTGACAGAGGAGAAGGAGGCACAGAGTACAAACAGCAGATACGTGTCGGGAAAGGGAGAGGGTATCAGTCCAGCAGAGGAGCAGGAAACCTACCACCACAGGGCTCTGCCTGCAGGAACCTGCAGGTGAGGAGGACCTGGTGGTCCGGCACATCCAGAATGATCTGGTTTTCAGACGCCGGCACGTTTCGGCAGCCGTAAGCGTGGGGACAGAAGGAGGCGTTGGCGTGGCCTGAAAGACACAAACAACCATCTCCATTTGAATGTTTCTCAAACAGCCGGAGCAGGAAAGCTAAGATGAATCAAAGATCCTCCACCCTGCCAGATCCGACCCTGGTAATGTAGACCTGCACAGGGTGGGTGGGGTGGAGCGGCTGGTGGTGGTGGAGGATGAAGACGTATCTGCCCAAAGCCTGGACACGGTGGAGTCCACCGCAGCGCTCTGAGTAGAAGGATGAGAGCGATGTTCAATGGTACATGTTTTCTTTCCTGAACCGCCGATGTTTCCAATCACGAATCTCAGTCATGAGATTTGAACATCATGGAGGAGTTCAAAAGTGTCAAACTGGGCCGGTCTCCATTTTATGAGTCCGGAGACCGAGGATAAAACTACAAGTCCCTGGTTCAGATTTGACTCGTCTGAATCCAAACACAGCAGCGTTCTTCCACCAGGCCAGATGAGTTGATCATGATAACAAGATATCTTCATGCTACTACAACACACAAACTCATCACCAGAAAAGACTTCATGGTGGAACAACAAATCTCCTCCCAATGGGAAAAACATTGAGTTGAACAATCAACTTTTCCATGATGACATGGAGAGCTTGGCAGCAGCAGCAGGCTTCCATTGGGGGCTGATATGCCAGCTCCACTTAGCCTTCTTTGGAATGGTTTCACCTGGAGTGATGCTGTTATTGAGACCTTTTATCTGGAACAACACCACCTGCATGGAGACTGAGGATTTCAACAGATGCAGATGTTGACCCAGAATAAATCTAAATATTCCAGATGTGTTGAATCAATCCAGCAGCAGTGGTGGGAGCGTCGTAAACTCACTCACTCAGCAGCCGTCAGCCTCCGTACCTGCACGGAGTCCAGCCTGATGTGGTCTCTGTTGTCTGCTCCCAGAGGTGGTCTGTCACCTCTGAACCAGGGGGCTCATCTCTCTGGTGGGAGGGCAGTGGAGGAGCTGCAGCGGGGGAGGCCAGGATGGGCTCCTGTAGGAGGAGCTCTGGCCCTCCTTCAGCACCAGCCAGTGGGAGGGAGTTTGGAAATGTGAGGGGACACAGGAGGAGCTACAGGGGGAGGGAAGGTGGATCAGAACCGTTCTAACAAGAGCGCTGAGGGGACACAGGAGGAGCTACAGGGGGAGGGAAGGTGGATCAGAACCCTTCTAACAAGAGCGCTGAGGGGACACAGGAGGAGCTACAGGGGGAGGGAAGGTGGATCAGAGCTGTTCTAACAAGAGCGCTGAGGGGACACAGGAGGAGCTACGGGGGGGGGGGGAGGTGGATCAGAACCCTTCTAACAAGAGCGCTGAGGGGACACAGGAGGAGCTACAGGGGGAGGGAAGGTGGATCAGAACCGTTCTAACAAGAGCGCTGAGGGGACACAGGAGGAGCTACAGGGGGAGGGAAGGTGGATCAGAACCGTTCTAACAAGAGCCTGAGGGGACACAGGAGGAGCTACAGGGGGAGGGAAGGTGGATCAGAACCGTTCTAACAAGAGCGCTGAGGGGCCACAGGAGGAGCTACAGGGGGAGGGAAGGTGGATCAGAACCGTTCTAACAAGAGCGCTGTCCCACTAATGTTCCTCTCCAGAATCCTCCTGTCAGGGGGGAACCGTCCATGGGTGCTGATGCAGCGGACTGAAGGTTCAACGTAGTCCATGCTGAACTGGTCTTTAGGCACCAGGTGGACTTTGTGCTAAAAACAGCAGAAAAAAAAGACAAAAAGGGGAGATTTTTAACAAAAGTATGCAAATGAGCTGAAGATCAAAATACAAAAAGTAAATCAAGGTTTTTTTCAAATGATTGCCAGCTATTTAGCTCAGAGAAGGACAAATGTCAATCAAGATGTCAGAATGGAACGATCCCACTGGCTTCTGGTCAAGGGAACCATGGAGATGCTAACTTCCTGTTGGACTATCAGGGTGTCTCATCCCTGACATGCTAACTTCCTGTTGGACGATAAGCGTGTCTCATCCCTGACATGCTAACTTCCTGTTGGACGATAAGCGTGTCTCATCCCCGACATGCTAACTTCCTGTTGGACGATAAGCGTGTCTCATCCCCGACATGCTAACTTCCTGTTGGACGATAAGCGTGTCTCATCCCTGACATGCTAACTTCCTGTTGGACGATAAGCGTGTCTCATCCCCGACATGCTAACTTCCTGTTGGACGATAAGCGTGTCTCATCCCTGACATGCTAACTTCCTGTTGGACGATAAGCGTGTCTCATCCCCGACATGCTAACTTCCTGTTGGACTATAAAGCCTGATTTAAGCCTGATTTATGCTTCTGTGTCGAGTAGTATTCGTACCTACGCCGTCGTCGCA
Organism: Aulostomus chinensis; assembly: GCF_037954235.1. Lineage (NCBI taxonomy): Eukaryota > Metazoa > Chordata > Actinopteri > Syngnathiformes > Aulostomidae > Aulostomus > Aulostomus chinensis. The sequence goes on along the minus strand of NC_141320.1, from coordinate 23,358,470 downwards.
GACCGTACGCCGTCGCCTGAAACGCGCCTCCAAAATATCCTGCTTACGCATCGCGTCGACGCGTGGTGACGTCAACGTCGAGGACTGTGATTGGTCCCGCTCAGAACGTTATTTCCGGTTCAGTCGCGGCACAGCAACACCACCATTTTCAAAGTTTCTGTGGTGAAAGCTCCAAGAAAAAATGGACCAAGCTGAAGAAAGGATTATCGAGGAGGTGCTCAAGTACGACCACCTCTACAACGCCTCTTCGCGGCACTACAAATACTGACAAATGGCCAACAATTGTTGTCTGTGACCGGAAGAAAACCAAGGAATCCGACAAGAGCCCCGTAAACAATAAAGACAAAGCCACACCCCCTAGCGGCTTGGCGGTGTATTGCAGAGCAACGCGTTCCCTCGACGCAGAATAAACCAGGTTTTCCAGTCGCACCTGTTTTACGCCCCCGTGCCAGATAAGGACCCCCATCGGGCTGTGCCACTCTGGAGGGAGCGCGTCTCACAGTCAGTCAGCGGAACCATGCGGATCCGGGCCGGAGCTGTGGGAAGGAGCGCCAATTGTATCGGGTTGTTGTTTTCTGGACTGCAGCAGAACAGGAGCAGCCGGGACTGGAATGTAGAAGTAGGTTATCTTGAAGTTGACTCAGTTATGGTGAACGATATTGTGGTTCAACACTTTAATGAGCTTTAAGGCAAACATATTTCATCAGGAAACAACGCCGGAATTGGACGGATTTCAGCGGCACACAACAACGTATCCGATACACCTCATTGGAAACCTGGTGGTCTAAGACTAAGAAACACCAGTCACCATGAAGAAAGGAACTTTTAGCTGAGTACTCATGTTCTTTTCTGCAGGTTGAATGTCGCATTTGTTGGACAGAAGCGTCTCATCTCAACAAAAGCACCTCTTCAGTGCTGAGGCATGATGGGGCCAGGCATGAGAATGAAGTCCCAGATCCACCAGGATGAACTCAGGTATACAGCCACTCTCCAACTGACTCACAGTTGCTTCATTGATCATTAATTCCTATTCATTTCTTCTCTCCTTCATCTTTAACCATCCAGCTTCCAGGAAGCAGATGCTGGATGAGGCTCTGCTGAATTTCATCCTGAAGGACTGCCAGCCCCTCAGCACTGTTGAGAGGGAAGGGTTCAGGAAACTGGTTCAGGTCCTTGAGCCTCATATGTTTGCCAACCAGAAAGGTTTGTGTGGAAATGATCTAAAGCAGTCGTTGATATCTCCAGTTTATTTCATCTCTAATTTCAATGTATTGATTTACTCTGGGTGTCATTTTCAGACCATCAAACAAACGGTGACCAAAAAGTACCAGGAGGAACGGGAAGGAGTGAAAAAGGAAGTCCAGCTGCCATGTGGACATCTGTGGACATGGAGGCTCCCTTGGCTCTGACCTGTCACTGCATTCGTGAGAATGAATGTGTTGGGAGTGCAAGACTTTCCACAAAGTCACCCTGCTGACAGTTTGGCCCCAGTCCAAAGAGGCATGATGGAGGACTGGGCCATCACCAACAAAGTCAAGTGTCTTGTGAGCGACGCAGCACCAAACATGACAGCATCCACTAGACAGCTCCAAATTCACCACTCAGTCTGCACTGCACATCGTCTGAATCTAGGAGTCAGAAAATCCTGTGATCAGATCCCCACTTCCATCATCAGACACAAAGCCAGGAACACTGTCACATCCTTCAGATCAGCACTACAGCCAAGGAGAAGCTGGCTCAGGTGCAGCAACAGATGGGAGGGCCAACCCTGAAACTCATCAGTGAGGTGCCAACACGCTGGAACAGCACACACAGCTGTCAGGGCTGCATGATGAGAGGGAACCAGTGTGGGAACCTCTGGCCTCTCTAAGACAGATTTGACTCCACTGACAGCTGAGGAGTTCACCACCATAGGAGAAGCACTTCTAGTAAACAGAGGTCATTCTAGTAGCCTGGTCCCTCTGTGGTTGAGCTATAATTTTAGGAAATATGGTCATTATTCAATGGTGACATCTCTCTGCTGAATAATGTAGAACTGAACGGATCCACTGGACCTTCTTTTTACAAACAGCAGCATGCAGCAGCTGTCCTGAGTGGAAAACTGCACATTTCTGTTGGTGAGAGTTAATCAAGCGATGGACTTTGTCTCTCAACAAAAGCTGTGTGGAAAAACCCTGCAGCTACGAGCGCTTCAGATTCTGAGAGTGATTCTTACGCCATTGGCTGGTTTAACCTGGCGTCTGACCGTGGAGGTGGCCGAGAGGAGCGTGACATGGCTGCACAGGTAAATCAACTAAAGCAGAGTTAGTCTTTGACAGCAGGCCAGGCCGACAAATGCTAATGTCTCTGACTGACTGACTGATGAAGTTGGACCATTGGTCAGCAACAATGATGCATGACCACAAATAGTGGCCTGGGTCTTGATGAAGCTCACAAGACTTCCAGCATCATTTCTCAGGTTAGTAGCAACTCTCATGACATAACTTTAGCATCATTTTGAGGTTCGGAGCAACTCTCATGACATCACTTTAGCATCATTTCTTAGGTTAGAAGAAACTCATTACATCACTGTACCATCATTTTTAGGATAGTAGCAACTCACTACATCACTGTAGCATCATTTCTTAGGTTAGTAGTAACTCTCATGACATCACTTTCGCATCATTTTGAGATTAGTAGAAACTCTTACTACATTACTGTAGCATCATTTTGAGGTTAGTAGCAACTCTCATTACAACACTGTAGCATCATTTCTTAGGTTAGAAGAAACTCTTATTACATCACTGCACCATCATTTTTAGGATAGTAGCAACTCACGACATCACTGTAGCATCATTTCTTCGGTTCGTAGCAACTGTCCTTACACAACTTTAGCATCATTTGGAGATTAGTAGCAAGTCTCACCACATCACTGTAGCATCATTTCTTAGGTTAGAAGCAACTCTCATTACATCACTGTAGCATCATTTTGAGGTTAGTCGCAACTCTCACTACATTACTTTAGCATCATTTTGAGGTTAGTAGCAACTCTCATTACATCACTTTAGCATCATTTTGAGATGGGTAGCAACTGTAACTACATCACTGTGTCATCATTTCTTAGGTTAGGAGCAACTCTCACTACATCACTTTAGCATCATTTTGAAATTAGTAGCCACTCTCATTACATCACTTTAGCATGATTTTTAGCATTATAGCAACTCTCATCACATCACTGTAGCATCATTTCTTAGGTTCGTAGCAACTCTCATTACATCACTTTAGCATCATTTTGAGGTTCGTAGCAACTCTCACTACATCACTGTCAGAATCTTTTTTAGGTTCGTAGCAACTCTCACCACATCACTGTAGCACCATTTCTTAGGTTCGTAGCAACTCTCATTACATCACTTTAGCATCATTTTGAGATTAGTAGCAACTCTCACCACATCACTGGAGCATAATTTCTTAGGTCAGCAGCAACTCTTACGACATCACTGGACCATCATTTCGAGGTTAGTAGCAATTCTTACTCCATAACTGTAGCATCTTTTTAAGGTTCATAGCAACTCTCACCACATCACTGTAGCATCATTTTGAGGTTAGTAGCAACTCTCATTACATCACTGTCGCATCATTTTGAGGATAGTAGCAACTCTCACTACATCACTGTAGCATGATTTTGAGGTTAGTCGCAACTCTCAGTACATTACTGTGGCATCATTTTGAGGTTTTTAGCAACTCTCACTACATTATTGTCAGCATCATTTTAGCATAGTAGCAGCTCTCACCACATCACTGTTGCATCATTTCTTAGGTTAGAAGAAACTTTCATCACATCACTTTAGCATCATTTTGAAATTAGTAGCAACTCTCATTATATCACTTTAGCATCATTTTGAGATGAGTAGAAACTCTCACTACATCTCTGCAGCCTTATTATGAGGGAAGCAAAAACTCTCAGTACATTACTGTCAGCATCATTTTGAGGTTAGTAGCAACTCTCGCTACATGACTGTAACATCAATTTGAGGTTCGTAGAAACTCTCACTACATTACTTTCAGCATCATTTTGAGGTTAGTCGCAACTCTCACCACATCAATGTAGCATAATTTCTTAGGTTAGAAGAAACTCTCATTACATCACTGTACCATCATTGTTAGGATAGTAGCAACTCACTTCATCACTGTAGCATCATTTCTTAGGTTCGAAGAAACTTTCATTACATCACTTTAGCATCAATTTGAAATTAGTAGCAACTCTCATGATATCACCTTCGCATCATTTTGAGATGAGTAGAAACTCTCACTACATCACTGCAGCCTTATTATGAGGTAAGCAAAAACTCTCAGTACATTACTGTCATCATCATTTTGAGGTTAGTAGCAACTCTCGCGACATCAATTTGAGGTTTGTAGCAACTCTCATTACATCACTGTAGCATCATTTCTCAGGTTAGGAGCAACTCTCACTACATCAATGTAGCATCATTTCTTAGGTTAGAAGAAACTCTCATTATATCACTGTACCATCATTTTAGGATAGTAGCAACTCACTACATCACTGTAGCATCATTTCTTAGGTTCGTAGCAACTGTCTTTACATAATTTTAGCATCATTATTAAATTAGTAGCAACTCTCATTACATCACTTTAGCATCATTTTGAGATGGGTAGCAACTCTCACTACATGACTGTATCATCATTTCTTAGGTTAGGAGCAACTCTCATGAAGTCACTTTAGCATCAGTTTGAGATGAGTAGAATCTCTCACTACATCACTTTAGCATCATTTTGAAATTAGTAGCAACTCTCATGACATCACTTTCGCATCATTTTGAGATTAGTAGCAACTCTCATTACATCACTTTAGCATCATTTTGAGATTAGTAGCAACTCTCACCACATCCCTGTAGCACCATTTCTTAGGTTCGTAGCAACTCTCATTACATCACTGTGCCATCATTTTTAGGATAGTAGCAACTCACTTCATCACTGTAGCATCATTTCTTAGGTTCGTAGCAACTGTCCTTACATAACTTTAGCATCATTTGGAGATTAGTAGCAACTCTCACCACATCACTGTAGCACCATTTCTGAGGTTCGTAGCAACTCTCATTACATCACTTTAGCATCATTTTGAGATGAGTAGAATCTCTCACTACATCACTTTAGCATCACTTTGAAATTAGTTGCAACTCTCAGTACATTACTGTGGCATCATTTTGAGGTTTTAAGCAACTCTCACTACATTATTGTCAGCATCATTTTAGCATAGTAGCAGCTCTCACCACATCACTGTAGCATCATTTCTTAGGTTAGAAGAAACTTTCATTACATCACTTTAGCATCATTTTGAAATTAGTAGCAACTCTCATTATATCACTTTAGCATCATTTTGAGATGAGTAGAAACTCTCACTACATCTCTGCAGCCTTATTATGAGGGAAGCAAAAACTCTCAGTACATTACTCTCAGCATCATTTTGAGGTTAGTAGCAACTCTCGCTACATGACTGTAACATCAATTTGAGGTTCGTAGAAACTCTCATTACATCACTGTAGCATCATTTCTCAGGTTTGTCGCAACTCTCACCACATCAATGTAGCATCATTTCTTAGGTTAGAAGAAACTCTCATTACATCACTGTACCATCATTTTTAGGATAGTAGCAACTCACTACATCACTGTAGCATCATTTCTTAGGTTAGAAGCAACTGTCCTTACATAACTTTAGCATTATTATGAAATTAGTAGCAACTCTCATTACATCACTTTAGCATCATTTTGAGATGGGTAGCAACTCTCACTACATCACTGTATCATCATTTCTTAGGTTAGGAGCAACTCTCACTACATCACTTTAGCATCATTTTGAAATTAGTAGCAACTCTCACCACATCACTGGAGCATCATTTTGAGGTTAGTTGCAACTCTTACTCCATAACTGTAGCATCATTTTAAGGTTCATAGCAACTCTCACTACATCACTGTAGTATCATTTTGAGGTTAGTAGCAACTCTCATTACATCACTGTCGCATCATTTTGAGGATAGTAGCAACTCTCACTACATCACTGTCAGCATCATTTCTCAGGTTCGTAGCAACTCTCATTACATCACTTTAGCATCATTTTGAGGTTAGTCGCAACTCTCAGTACATTACTGTGGCATCATTTTGAGGTTTTAAGCAACTCTCACTACATTATTGTCAGCATCATTTTAGCATAGTAGCAGCTCTCACCACATCACTGTAGCATCATTTCTTAGGTTAGAAGAAACTTTCATTACATCACTTTAGCATCATTTTGAAATTAATAGCAACTCTCATTATATCACTTTAGCATCATTTTGAGATGAGTAGAAACTCTCACTACATCTCTGCAGCCTTATTATGAGGGAAGCAAAAACTCTCAGTACATTACTGTCAGCATCATTTTGAGGTTAGTCGCAACTCTCGCTACATGACTGTAACATCAATTTGAGGTTCGTAGAAACTCATTACATAACTGTGGCATCATTTCTCAGGTTAGGAGCAACTCTCACTACATTACTTTCAGCATCATTTTGAGGTTAGTAGCAACTCACCACATCAATGTAGCATCATTTCTTAGGTTAGAAGCAACTCTCAGTACATTACTGTGGCATCATTTTGAGGTTAGTCGCAACTCTCACAACATCACTGTAGCATCATTTCTTAGGTTAGAAGAAACTTTCATTACATCACTTTAGCATCAATTTGAAATTAGTAGCAACTCTCATTATATCACCTTCGCATCATTTTGAGATGAGTAGAAACTCTCACTACATCACTGCAGCCTTATTATGAGGTAAGCAAAAACTCTCAGTGCATTACTGTCAGCATCATTTTGAGGTTAGTAGCAACTCTCGCTACATGACTGTAACATCAATTTGAGGTTCGTAGAAACTCTCATTACATCACTGTAGCATCATTTCTCAGGTTTGTCGCAACTCTCACCACATCAATGTAGCATCATTTCTTAGGTTAGAAGAAACTCTCATTACATCACTGTACCATCATTTTTAGGATAGTAGCAACTCACTACATCACTGTAGCATCATTTCTTAGGTTAGAAGCAACTGTCCTTACATAACTTTAGCATTATTATGAAATTAGTAGCAACTCTCATTACATCACTTTAGCATCATTTTGAGATGGGTAGCAACTCTCACTACATCACTGTATCATCATTTCTTAGGTTAGGAGCAACTCTCACTACATCACTTTAGCATCATTTTGAAATTAGTAGCAACTCTCACCACATCACTGGAGCATCATTTTGAGGTTAGTTGCAACTCTTACTCCATAACTGTAGCATCATTTTAAGGTTCATAGCAACTCTCACTACATCACTGTAGTATCATTTTGAGGTTAGTAGCAACTCTCATTACATCACTGTCGCATCATTTTGAGGATAGTAGCAACTCTCACTACATCACTGTCAGCATCATTTCTCAGGTTCGTAGCAACTCTCATTACATCACTTTAGCATCATTTTGGGGTTAGTCGCAACTCTCAGTACATTACTATGGCATCATTTTGAGGTTTTAAGCAACTCTCACTACATTATTGTCAGCATCATTTTAGCATAGTAGCAGCTCTCACCACATCACTGTAGCATCATTTCTTAGGTTAGAAGAAACTTTCATTACATCACTTTAGCATCATTTTGAAATTAATAGCAACTCTCATTATATCACTTTAGCATCATTTTGAGATGAGTAGAAACTCTCACTACATCTCTGCAGCCTTATTATGAGGGAAGCAAAAACTCTCAGTACATTACTGTCAGCATCATTTTGAGGTTAGTCGCAACTCTCGCTACATGACTGTAACATCAATTTGAGGTTCGTAGAAACTCTCATTACATAACTGTAGCATCATTTCTCAGGTTAGGAGCAACTCTCACTACATTACTTTCAGCATCATTTTGAGGTTAGTAGCAACTCACCACATCAATGTAGCATCATTTCTTAGGTTAGAAGCAACTCTCAGTACATTACTGTGGCATCATTTTGAGGTTAGTCGCAACTCTCACAACATCACTGTAGCATCATTTCTTAGGTTAGAAGAAACTTTCATGACATCACTTTAGCATCAATTTGAAATTAGTAGCAACTCTCATTATATCACCTTCGCATCATTTTGAGATGAGTAGAAACTCTCACTACATCACTGCAGCCTTATTATGAGGTAAGCAAAAACTCTCAGTGCATTACTGTCAGCATCATTTTGAGGTTAGTAGCAACTCTCGCTACATGACTGTTACATCAATTTGAGGTTCGTAGCAAGTCTCATTACATCACTGTAGCATCATTTCTCAGGTTAGTAGCAACTCTCGCTACATGACTGTTACATCAATTTGAGGTTTGTAGCAACTCTCATTACATCACTGTAGCATCATTTCTCAGGTTAGGAGCAACTCTCACTACATTATTGTCAGCATCATTTTGAGGTTAGTCGCCACTCTCACCACATCAATGTAGCATCATTTCTTAGGTTAGAAGAAACTCTCATTACATCACTGTACCATCATTTTGAGGATAGTAGCAACTCACTACATCACTGTAGCATCATTTCTTAGGTTCGTAGCAACTGTCTTTACATAACTTTAGCATCATTATGAAATTAGTAGCAACTCTCATTACATCACTTTAGCATCATTTTGAGATGGGTAGCAACTCTCACGACATCACTATATCATCATTTCTTAGGTTAGGAGCAACTCTCATGAAGTCACTTTCGCATCATTTTGTGATGAGTAGAATCTCTCACTACATCACTTTAGCATCATTTTGAAATTAATAGCAACTCTCATGACATCGCTTTCGCATCATTTTGAGATTAGTAGCAACTCTCACCACATCCCTGTAGCACCATTTCTTAGGTTCGTAGAAACTCTCATTACATCACTGTACCATCATTTTTAGGATAGTAGCAACTCACTACATCACTGTAGCATCATTTCTTAGGTTCGAAGCAACTGTCCTTACATAACTTTAGCATCATTTGGAGATTAGTAGCAACTCTCACCAAATCACTGTAGCACCATTTCTTAGGTTCGTAGCAACTCTCATTACATCACTTTAGCATCATTTTGAGATTAGTAGCAACTCTCACCACATCACTGGAGCATCATTTCTTAGGTCAGCAGCAACTCTTACTACATCACTGGACCATCATTTTGAGGTTAGTAGCAACTCTTACTCCATAACTGTAGCATCATTTTAAGGTTCATAGCAACTCTCACCACATCACTGTAGCATCATTTTGAGGTTAGTCGTAACTCTCATGACATCACTTTCGCATCATTTGGAGATTTGTAGCAACTCTCACTACATCACTCCAGCATCATTTTGAGGTTCGTTGCAACTCCCTACATTACTGTCAGCATCATTTTGACGTTAGTAGCAAGTCTAACCACATCACTGTAGCATCATTTCTTTTGTTAGTAGCAAATCTCATTTCAGCACTGTAGCATCATTTTGAGATTAGTAGAAACTCTCCCTACATCACCGTAGCATCATTTTGAGGATAGTAGCAACTCTCACTACATTACTGTCAGCATCATTTCTCAGGTTCGTAGCAACTCTCTTTACATCACTTTAGCATCATTTCGAGGTTAGTCGCAACTCTCATTACATTACTGTGGCATCATTTTGAGGTTTTAAGCAACTCTCACTACATTATTGTCAGCATCATTTTAGCATAGTAGCAGCTCTCACCACATCACTGTAGCATCATTTCTTAGGTTAGAAGAAACTTTCATCACATCACTTTAGCATCATTTTGAAATTAGTAGCAACTCTCATTATATCACTTTAGCATCATTTTGAGATGAGTAGAAACTCTCACGACATCTCTGCAGCCTTATTATGAGGGAAGCAAAAACTCTCAGTACATTACTGTCAGCATCATTTTGAGGTTAGTAGCAACTCTCGCTACATGACTGTAACATCAATTTGAGGTTCGTAGAAACTCTCATTACATCACTGTAGCATCATTTCTCAGGTTAGTCGCAACTCTCACCACATCAATGTAGCATCATTTCTTAGGTTAGAAGAAACTCTCATTACATCACTGTACCATCATTTTTAGGATAGTAGCAACTCACTACATCACTGTAGCATCATTTCTTAGGTTCGTAGCAACTGTCCTTACATAACTTTAGCATCATTATGAAATTAGTAGCAACTCTCATTCCATCACTTTAGCATCATTTTGAGATGGGTAGCAACTCTCACTACATCACTCTATCATCATTTCTTAGGTTAGGAGCAACTCTCACTACATCACTTTAGCATCATTTTGAAATTAGTAGCCACTCTCATTACATCACTTTAGCATGATTTTGAGCATTGTAGCAACCCTCATCACATCACTGTAGCATCATTTTGAGGTTCGTAGCAACTCTCACTACATCACTGTCAGAATCTTTTTTAGGTTCGTAGCAACTCTCACCACATCACTGTAGCACCATTTCTTAGGTTCCCTAGCAACTCTCATTACATCACTTTAGCATCATTTTGAGATTTGTAGCAACTCTCACCACATCACTGGAGCATCATTTCTTAGGTCAGCAGCAACTCTTACTACATCACTGGACCATCATTTTGAGGTTAGTCGCAACTCTTACTCCATAACTGTAGCATCATTTTAAGGTTCATAGCAACTCTCACTACATCACTGTAGCATCATTTTGAGGTTAGTAGCAGCTCTCATTACATCACTGTCGCATCATTTTGAGGATAGAAGCAACTCTCACTACATCACTGTAGTATCATTTTGAGGTTAGTAGCAACTCTCATTACATCACTGTCGCATCATTTTGAGGATAGTAGCAACTCTCACTACATCACTGTCAGCATCATTTCTCAGGTTCGTAGCAACTCTCATTACATCACTTTAGCATCATTTTGAGGTTAGTCGCAACTCTCAGTACATTACTGTGGCATCATTTTGAGGTTTTAAGCAACTCTCACTACATTATTGTCAGCATCATTTTAGCATAGTAGCATCTCTCACCACATCACTGTAGCATCATTTCTTAGGTTAGAAGAAACTTTCATTACATCACTTTAGCATCATTTTGAGATGAGTAGAAACTCTAACTGCATCTCAGCAGCCTTATTATGAGGGAAGCAAAAACTCTCATCACATCACTTTAGCATCATTTTAAGGTTCATAGCAACTCTCATCACATCACTGTAGCATCATTTTGAGGTTCGTAGCAACTCTCACTACATCACTGTCAGAATCTTTTTTAGGTTCGTAGCAACTCTCAACACATCACTGTAGCACCATTTCTTAGGTTCGTAGCAACTCTCACTACATCACTGTCAGCATCATTTCTCAGGTTCGTAGCAACTCTCACTACATCACTGTAGCATCATTTTGAGGTTAGTCGCAACTCTAACTACATTACTGTAGCATCATTTTGAGGTTAGTAGCAACTCTCATGACATCACTGTCACATCATTTTGAGGATAGAAGCAACTCTCACTACATCACTGTCGCATCATTTTGAGATTTGTAGCAACTCCTACCACATCACTGTATCATCATTTCTTAGGTTCGTAGCAACTGTCCTTACATAACTTTAGCATCATTTGGAGATTCGTAGCAAGTCTCACCACATCACTGTAGCACCATTTCTTAGGTTCGTAGCAACTCTCATTACATCACTGTACCATCATTTTTAAGATAGTAGCAACTCACCACATCACTGTAGAATCATTTCTTAGGTTCGTAGCAACTGTCCTTACATAACTTTAGCATCATTTGGAGATTAGTAGCAACTCTCACCACATCACTGTAGCATCATTTCTTAGGTTAGAAGAAACTCTCATTACATCACTGTACCATCATTTTTAGGATAGTAGCCACTCACTACATCACTGTAGCATCATTTCTTAGGTTCGTAGCAATTGTCCTTACATAACTTTAGCATCATTATGAAATTAGTAGCAACTCTCATTACATCACTTTAGCATCATTTTGAGATGGGTAGCAACTCTCACTACATCACTGTATCATCATTTCTTAGGTTAGGAGCAACTCTCACTACATCACTTTAGCATCATTTTGAAATTAGTAGCCACTCTCATTACATCACTTTAGCATCATTTTGAGCATTGTAGCAACTCTCATCAAATCACTGTAGCATAATTTTGAGGTTCGTAGCAACTCTCACTACATCACTGTCAGAATCTTTTTTAGGTTCGTAGCAACTCTCACCACATCACTTTAGCATCATTTTGAAATTAGTAGCCACTCTCATTACATCACTTTAGCATCATTTTGAGCATTGTAGCAACTCTCACCAAGTCACTGTAGCACCATTTCTTAGGTTCGTAGCAACTCTCATTACATCACTTTAGCATCATTTTGAGATCAGTAGCAACTCTCACCACATCACTGGAGCATCATTTCTTAGGTCAGCAGCAACTCTTACTACATCACTGGACCATCATTTTCAGGTTAGTAGCAACTCTTACTCCATAACTGTAGCATCATTTTAAGGTTCATAGCAACTCTCACTACATCACTGTAGCATCATTTTGAGGTTAGTAGCAACTCTCATTACATCACTGTCGCATCATTTTGAGGATAGTAGCAACTCACACTACATCACTGTCAGCATCATTTCTCAGGTTCGTAGCAACTCTCATTACATCACTTTAGCATCATTTTGGGGTTAGTCGCAACTCTCAGTACATTACTGTGGCATCATTTTGAGGTTTTAAGCAACTCTCACTACATTATTGTCAGCATCATTTTAGCATAGTAGCAGCTCTCACCACATCACTGTAGCATCATTTCTTAGGTTAGAAGAAACTTTCATTACATCATTTTAGCATCATTTTGAAATTAGTAGCAACTCTCATTATATCACTTTAGCATCATTTTGAGATGAGTAGCAACTCTCACTACATCTCTGCAGCCTTATTATGAGGGAAGCAAAAACTCTCAGTACATTACTGTCAGCATCATTTTGAGGTTAGTAGCAACTCTCGCTACATGACTGTAACATCAATTTGAGGTTCGTAGAAACTCTCATTACATCACTGAAGCATCATTTTTAGGATAGTAGCAACTCACTACATCACTGTAGCATCATTTCTTAGGTTCGTAGCAACTGTCCTTACATAACTTTTGCATCATTATGAAATTAGTAGCAACTCTCATTACATCACTTTAGCATCATTTTGAGATGGGTAGCGAACTCTCACTACATCACTTTATCATCATTTCTTAGGTTAGGAGCAACTCTCACTACATCACTTGAGCATCATTTTGAAATTAGTAGCCACTCTCATTACATCACTTTAGCATGATTTTGAGCATTGAAGCAACTCTCATCACATCACTTTAGCATCATTTTAAGGTTCATAGCAACTCTCATCACATCACTGTAGCATCATTTTGAGGTTCGTAGCAACTCTCACTACATCACTGTCAGAATTTTTTTAAGTTCGTAGCAACTCTCAACACATCACTGTAGCACCATTTCTTAGGTTCGTAGCAACTCTCACTACATCACTGTCAGCATCATTTCTCAGGTTCGTAGCAACTCTAACTACATTACTGTAGCATCATTTTGAGGTTAGTAGCAACTCTCATTACATCACTGTCACATCATTTTGAGGATAGAAGCACCTCTCACTACATCACTGTAGCATCATTTTGAGATTAGTCGCAACTCTCATTACATCACTGTCACATCATTTTGAGGATAGAAGCAACTCTCACTACATCACTGTAGCATCATTTTGAGATTAGTCGCAACTCTCACCACATCACTTTAGCACCATTTCTTAGGTTCGTCGCAACTCTCATTACACCACTTTAGCATCATTTTGAGATTAGTAGCAAATCTTACTACATCACTGGACCATCATTTTGAGGATAGTAGCAACTCTTACTCCATAACTGTAGCATCATTTTAGGGTTCATAGCAACTCTCACTACATCACTGTAGCATCATTTTGAGGTTAGTAGCAACTCTCATTACATCACTGTCGCATCATTTTGAGGATAGAAGCAACTCTCACTACATCACTGTAGCATCATTTTGAGGTTAGTAGCAACTCTCATTACATCACTATCGCATCATTTTGAGGATAGAAGCAACTCTCACTACATCACTGTAGCATCATTTTGAGATTAGTAGCAACTCTCACCACATCACTGTCGCATCATTTTGAGATCAGTAGCATCTCTCACCATATCACTGTCGCATCATTTATCTGCTTAGTAGCAACTCTCATTCCATCACTTTCGCATCACTTTGAGATTAGTAGAAACTCTCATTACATCACTGTCAGCATCATTTCTCAGGTTCGTAGCAACTCTCACTACATCACTGTCAGCATCATTTCTTAGGTTCGTAGCAACTGTCCTTACATAACTTTAGCGTCATTATGAAATTAGTAGCAACTCTCATGACATAACTTTAGGATCATTTTGAGATGGGTAGCAACTCTCACTACATCACTGTATCATCATTTCTTAGGTTAGGAGCAACTCTCACTACATCACTTTAGCATCATTTTTAAATTAGTAGCCACTCTCATTACATCACTTTAGCATGATTTTGAGCATTGTAGCAACTCTCATCACATCACTGTAGCATCATTTTGAGGTTCGTAGCAACTCTCACTACATCACTGTCAGAATCTTTTTTAGGTTCGTAGCAACTCTCACCACATCACTGTAGCACCATTTCTTAGGTTCGTAGCAACTCTCATTACATCACTTTAGCATCATTTTGAGATTAGTAGCAACTCTCACTACATCACTGTCGCATCATTTATCTGCTTAGTAGCAACTCTCATTCCATCACTTTCGCATCACTTTGAGATTAGTAGAAACTCTCATTACATTATTGTAGCATCATTTTTAGGTTCGTAGAAACTCTCACTACATCACTGTAGCATCATTTTGAGGTTTTTACCAACTCTTACTGCTTGACATTCAGCATCATTTTGAGATGAGTAGAAACTCTCACTACAGTACTGGAGCATCAGTTTGAGGTTTTAAGCAACTCTCACTACATTATTGTAGCATCATTTTTCGGTTCGTAGCAACTCTCACTACATTACTGTAGCATCAGTTTGAGGTTTTTACCAACTCTTACTGCATGACATTCAGCATCATTTTGAGATAAGTAGCAACTCTCACCACATCACTGCAGCATCATTTCTTAGGTTAGTAGTAACTCTCATGACATCACTTTCGCATCATTTTGAGGTTCGTAGCAACTCTCATGGCATCACTTTCGCATCATTTGTAGATTTGTAGCAACTCTCACTACATCACTCCAGCATCATTTTGAGGTTCGTTGCAACTCTCTACATCACTGTCAGCATCATTTTGAGGTTAGTAGCAACTCTAACCACATCACTGTAGCATCATTTCTTTTGTTTGTAGCAACTCTCACCTACATTACTTTCAGCATCATTTTGAGGTTTTTAGCAACTCTAACCACATCACTGTGGCATCATTTCTTTTGTTAGTAGCAAATCTCATTACATCACTGTAGCATCATTTTGAGATAAGTAGAAACTCTCACTACATTACTGTAGCATCATTTTGAGGTTAGTAGCAACTCTCATTACATCACTGTCAGCATCATTTCTCAGGTTCGTAGCAACTCTCACTACATCACTGTCAGCATCATTTCTTAGGTTCGTAGCAACTGTCCTTACATAACTTTAGCGTCATTATGAAATTAGTAGCAAATCTTACTACATCACTAGACCATCATTTTGAGGATAGTAGCAACTCTTACTCCATAACTGTAGCATCATTTTAAGGTTCATAGCAACTCTCACTACATCACTGTCGCATCATTTTGAGGATAGAAGCAACTCTCACTACATCACTGTAGCATCATTTTGAGATTAGTAGTAACTGTCACCATATCACTTTAGCACCATTTCTTAGGTTCGTAGCAACTCTCATTACACCACTTTAGCATCATTTTGAGATTAGTAGCAAATCTTACTACATCACTAGACCATCATTTTGAGGATAGTAGCAACTCTTACTCCATAACTTTTGCATCATTTTAAGGTTCATAGCAACTCTCACTACATCACTGTCGCATCATTTTGAGGATAGAAGCAACTCTCACCACATCACTGTCGCATCATTTTGAGATCAGTAGCATCTCTCACCATATCACTGTCGCATCATTTATCTGCTTAGTAGCAACTCTCATTCCATCACTTTCGCATCACTTTGAGATTAGTAGAAACTCTCATTACATTATTGTAGCATCATTTTTAGGTTCGTAGAAACTCTCACTACATCACTGTAGCATCATTTTGAGGTTTTTACCAACTCTTACTGCTTGACATTCAGCATCATTTTGAGATGAGTAGAAACTCTCACTACAGTACTGGAGCATCAGTTTGAGGTTTTAAGCAACTCTCACTACATTATTGTAGCATCATTTTTCGGTTCGTAGCAACTCTCACTACATTACTGTAGCATCAGTTTGAGGTTTTTACCAACTCTTACTGCATGACATTCAGCATCATTTTGAGATAAGTAGCAACTCTCACCACATCACTGCAGCATCATTTCTTAGGTTAATAGTAACTCTCATGACATCACTTTCGCATCATTTTGAGGTTCGTAGCAACTCTCATGACATCACTTTCGCATCATTTGGAGATTTGTAGCAACTCTCACTACATCACTCCAGCATCATTTTGAGGTTCGTTGCAACTCTCTACATTACTGTCAGCATCATTTTGAGGTTAGTAGCAACTCTAACCACATCACTGTAGCATCATTTCTTTTGTTTGTAGCAACTCTCACCTACATTACTTTCAGCATCATTTTGAGGTTTTTAGCAACTCTAACCACATCACTGTGGCATCATTTCTTTTGTTAGTAGCAAATCTCATTACATCACTGTAGCATCATTTTGAGATAAGTAGAAACTCTCACTACATTACTGTGGAATCATTTTGAGGTTAGTAGCAACTCTCATTACATCACTGTCAGCATCATTTCTCAGGTTCGTAGCAACTCTCACTACATCACTGTCAGCATCATTTCTCAGGTTCGTAGCAACTCTCACTACATCACTGTAGCATCATTTTTAGGATAGTAGCAACTCACTACATCACTGTCAGCATCATTTCTTAGGTTCGTAGCAACTGTCCTTACATAACTTTAGCGTCATTATGAAATTAGTAGCAACTCTCATGACATCACTTTAGGATCATTTTGAGATGGGTAGCAACTCTCACTACATCACTGTATCATCATTTCTTAGGTTAGGAGCAACTCTCACTACATCACTTTAGCATCATTTTTAAATTAGTAGCCACTCTCATTACATCACTTTGGCATGATTTTGAGCATTGTAGCAACTCTCACCACATCACTGTAGCACCATTTCTTAGGTTCGTAGCAACTCTCATTACATCACTTTAGCATCATTTTGAGATTAGTAGCAACTCTCACCACATCACTGGAGCATCATTTCTTAGGTCAGCAGCAACTCTTACTACATCACTGGACCATCATTTTGAGGTTAGTAGCAACTCTTACTCCATAACTGTAGCATCATTTTAAGGTTCATAGCAACTCTCACTACATCACTGTAGCATCATTTTGAGGTTAGTAGCAACTCTCATTACATCACTGTAGCATCATTTTAAGGTTCATAGCAACTCTCACTACATCACTGTAGCATCATTTTGAGGTTAGTAGCAACTCTCATTACATCACTGTCGCATCATTTTGAGGATAGAAGCAACTCTCACTACATCACTATATCATCATTTCCTAGGTTAGGAGCAACTCTCATTACATCACTGTCGCATCATTTTGAGGATAGAAGCAACTCTCACTACATCACTGTAGCATCATTTTCAGGTTAGTAGCAACTCTCATTACATCACTGTCGCATCATTTTGAGGATAGAAGCAACTCTCACTACATCACTGTAGCATCATTTTGAGATTAGTAGTAACTGTCACCACATCACTTTAGCACCATTTCTTAGGTTCGTAGCAACTCTCATTACACCACTTTAGCATCATTTTGAGATTAGTAGCAAATCTTACTACATCACTGGACCATCATTTTGAGGATAGTAGCAACTCTTACTCCATAACTGTAGCATCATTTTAAGGTTCATAGCAACTCTCACTACATCACTGTAGCATCATTTTGAGGTTAGTAGCAACTCTCATTACATCACTGTCGCATCATTTTGAGGATAGAAGCAACTCTCACTACATCACTGTAGCATCATTTTGAGGTTAGTAGCAACTCTCATTACATCACTGTCGCATCATTTTGAGGACAGAAGCAACTCTCACTACATCACTGTAGCATCATTTTGAGATTAGTAGCAACTCTCACCACATCACTGTCGCATCATTTTGAGATCAGTAGCATCTCTCACCATATCACTGTCGCATCATTTTGAGGATAGAAGCAACTCTCACTACATCACTGTAGCATCATTTTGAGGTTAGTAGCAACTCTCATTACATCACTGTCGCATCATTTTGAGGATAGAAGCAACTCTCACTACATCACTGTAGCATCATTTTGAGGTTAGTAGCAACTCTCATTCCATCACTTTCGCATCACTTTGAGATTAGTAGAAACTCTCATTACATTATTGTAGCATCATTTTTAGGTTCGTAGAAACTCTCACTACATCACTGTAGCATCATTTTGAGGTTTTTACCAACTCTTACTGCATGACATTCAGCATCATTTTGAGATAAGTAGCAACTCTCACCACATCACTGCAGCATCATTTCTTAGGTTAATAGTAACTCTCATGACATCACTTTCGCATCATTTTGAGGTTCGTAGCAACTCTCATGACATCACTTTCGCATCATTTGGAGATTTGTAGCAACTCTCACGACATCACTCCAGCATCATTTTGAGGTTCGTTGGAACTCTCTACATTACTGTCAGCATCATTTTGAGGTTTGTAGCAACTCTAACCACATCACTGTAGCATCATTTCTTTTGTTAGTAGCAAATCTCATTACAACACTGTAGCATCATTGCTCAGGTTAGGAGCAACTCTCACTACATCACTGTAGCATCATTTTGAGGATAGTAGCAACTCCCACTACATCACTGTCAGCATCATTTCTCAGGTTCGTAGCAACTCTCACTACATCACTGTCAGCATCATTTCTCAGGTTCGTAGCAACTCTCACTACATCACTGTAGCATCATTTTTAGGATAGTAGCAACTCACTACATCACTGTAGCATCATTTCTTAGGTTCGTAGCAACTGTCCTTACATAACTTTAGCGTCATTATGAAATTAGTAGCAACTCTCATGACATCACTTTAGCATCATTTTGAGATGGGTAGCAACTCTCACTACATCACTGTATCATCATTTCTTAGGTTAGGAGCAACTCTCACTACATCACTTTAGCATCATTTTTAAATTAGTAGCCACTCTCATTACATCACTTTAGCATGATTTTGAGCATTGTAGCAACTCTCATCACATCACTGTAGCATCATTTTGAGGTTCGTAGCAACTCTCACTACATCACTGTCAGAATCTTTTTTAGGTTCGTAGCAACTCTCACCACATCACTGTAGCACCATTTCTTAGGTTCGTCGCAACTCTCATTACATCACTTTAGCATCATTTTGAGATTAGTAGCAACTCTCACCACATCACTGGAGCATAATTTCTTAGGTCAGCAGCAACTCTTACTACATCACTGGACCATCATTTTGAGGTTAGTAGCAACTCTTACTCCATAACTGTAGCATCATTTTAAGGTTCATAGCAACTCTCACTACATCACTGTAGCATCATTTTGAGGTTAGTAGCAACTCTCATTACATCACTGTCGCGTCATTTTGAGGATAGAAGGAACTCTCACTAGATCACTGTAGCATCATTTTTAGATTAGTAGCAACTCTCACTACATCACTATATCATCATTTCTTAGGTTAGGAGCAACTCTCATGAAGTCACTTTCGCATCATTTGGAGATTTGTAGCAACTCTCACTACATCACTTTAGCATCATTTTGAGGTTCGTTTCAACTCTCGACATTATTTTCAGCATCAATTTGAGGTTAGTAGCAAGTCTAATCACATCACTGTAGCATCATTTCTTTTGTTAGTGGCAACTCTCACCTACATTACTGTCAGCATCATTTTGAGGTTTTTAGCAACTCTAACCACATCACTGTGGCATCATTTCTTTTGTTAGTAGCAAATCTCATTACATCACTGTAGCATCATTTTGAGATAAGTAGAAACTCTCACTACATTACTGTGGAATCATTTTGAGGTTAGTAGCAACTCTCATTACATCACTGTCAGCATCATTTCTCAGGTTCGTAGCAACTCTCACTACATCACTGTCAGCATCATTTCTCAGGTTCGTAGCAACTCTCACTACATCACTGTAGCATCATTTTTAGGATAGTAGCAACTCACTACATCACTGTCAGCATCATTTCTTAGGTTCGTAGCAACTGTCCTTACATAACTTTAGCGTCATTATGAAATTAGTAGCAACTCTCATGACATCACTTTAGGATCATTTTGAGATGGGTAGCAACTCTCACTACATCACTGTATCATCATTTCTTAGGTTAGGAGCAACTCTCACTACATCACTTTAGCATCATTTTTAAATTAGTAGCCACTCTCATTACATCACTTTGGCATGATTTTGAGCATTGTAGCAACTCTCACCACATCACTGTAGCACCATTTCTTAGGTTCGTAGCAACTCTCATTACATCACTTTAGCATCATTTTGAGATTAGTAGCAACTCTCACCACATCACTGGAGCATCATTTCTTAGGTCAGCAGCAACTCTTACTACATCACTGGACCATCATTTTGAGGTTAGTAGCAACTCTTACTCCATAACTGTAGCATCATTTTAAGGTTCATAGCAACTCTCACTACATCACTGTAGCATCATTTTGAGGTTAGTAGCAACTCTCATTACATCACTGTAGCATCATTTTAAGGTTCATAGCAACTCTCACTACATCACTGTAGCATCATTTTGAGGTTAGTAGCAACTCTCATTACATCACTGTCGCATCATTTTGAGGATAGAAGCAACTCTCACTACATCACTATATCATCATTTCCTAGGTTAGGAGCAACTCTCATTACATCACTGTCGCATCATTTTGAGGATAGAAGCAACTCTCACTACATCACTGTAGCATCATTTTCAGGTTAGTAGCAACTCTCATTACATCACTGTCGCATCATTTTGAGGATAGAAGCAACTCTCACTACATCACTGTAGCATCATTTTGAGATTAGTAGTAACTGTCACCACATCACTTTAGCACCATTTCTTAGGTTCGTAGCAACTCTCATTACACCACTTTAGCATCATTTTGAGATTAGTAGCAAATCTTACTACATCACTGGACCATCATTTTGAGGATAGTAGCAACTCTTACTCCATAACTGTAGCATCATTTTAAGGTTCATAGCAACTCTCACTACATCACTGTAGCATCATTTTGAGGTTAGTAGCAACTCTCATTACATCACTGTCGCATCATTTTGAGGATAGAAGCAACTCTCACTACATCACTGTAGCATCATTTTGAGGTTAGTAGCAACTCTCATTACATCACTGTCGCATCATTTTGAGGACAGAAGCAACTCTCACTACATCACTGTAGCATCATTTTGAGATTAGTAGCAACTCTCACCACATCACTGTCGCATCATTTTGAGATCAGTAGCATCTCTCACCATATCACTGTCGCATCATTTTGAGGATAGAAGCAACTCTCACTACATCACTGTAGCATCATTTTGAGGTTAGTAGCAACTCTCATTACATCACTGTCGCATCATTTTGAGGATAGAAGCAACTCTCACTACATCACTGTAGCATCATTTTGAGGTTAGTAGCAACTCTCATTCCATCACTTTCGCATCACTTTGAGATTAGTAGAAACTCTCATTACATTATTGTAGCATCATTTTTAGGTTCGTAGAAACTCTCACTACATCACTGTAGCATCATTTTGAGGTTTTTACCAACTCTTACTGCATGACATTCAGCATCATTTTGAGATAAGTAGCAACTCTCACCACATCACTGCAGCATCATTTCTTAGGTTAATAGTAACTCTCATGACATCACTTTCGCATCATTTTGAGGTTCGTAGCAACTCTCATGACATCACTTTCGCATCATTTGGAGATTTGTAGCAACTCTCACGACATCACTCCAGCATCATTTTGAGGTTCGTTGGAACTCTCTACATTACTGTCAGCATCATTTTGAGGTTTGTAGCAACTCTAACCACATCACTGTAGCATCATTTCTTTTGTTAGTAGCAAATCTCATTACAACACTGTAGCATCATTGCTCAGGTTAGGAGCAACTCTCACTACATCACTGTAGCATCATTTTGAGGATAGTAGCAACTCCCACTACATCACTGTCAGCATCATTTCTCAGGTTCGTAGCAACTCTCACTACATCACTGTCAGCATCATTTCTCAGGTTCGTAGCAACTCTCACTACATCACTGTAGCATCATTTTTAGGATAGTAGCAACTCACTACATCACTGTAGCATCATTTCTTAGGTTCGTAGCAACTGTCCTTACATAACTTTAGCGTCATTATGAAATTAGTAGCAACTCTCATGACATCACTTTAGCATCATTTTGAGATGGGTAGCAACTCTCACTACATCACTGTATCATCATTTCTTAGGTTAGGAGCAACTCTCACTACATCACTTTAGCATCATTTTTAAATTAGTAGCCACTCTCATTACATCACTTTAGCATGATTTTGAGCATTGTAGCAACTCTCATCACATCACTGTAGCATCATTTTGAGGTTCGTAGCAACTCTCACTACATCACTGTCAGAATCTTTTTTAGGTTCGTAGCAACTCTCACCACATCACTGTAGCACCATTTCTTAGGTTCGTCGCAACTCTCATTACATCACTTTAGCATCATTTTGAGATTAGTAGCAACTCTCACCACATCACTGGAGCATAATTTCTTAGGTCAGCAGCAACTCTTACTACATCACTGGACCATCATTTTGAGGTTAGTAGCAACTCTTACTCCATAACTGTAGCATCATTTTAAGGTTCATAGCAACTCTCACTACATCACTGTAGCATCATTTTGAGGTTAGTAGCAACTCTCATTACATCACTGTCGCGTCATTTTGAGGATAGAAGGAACTCTCACTAGATCACTGTAGCATCATTTTTAGATTAGTAGCAACTCTCACTACATCACTATATCATCATTTCTTAGGTTAGGAGCAACTCTCATGAAGTCACTTTCGCATCATTTGGAGATTTGTAGCAACTCTCACTACATCACTTTAGCATCATTTTGAGGTTCGTTTCAACTCTCGACATTATTTTCAGCATCAATTTGAGGTTAGTAGCAAGTCTAATCACATCACTGTAGCATCATTTCTTTTGTTAGTGGCAACTCTCACCTACATTACTGTCAGCATCATTTTGAGGTTTTTAGCAACTCTAACCACATCACTGTAGCATCATTTCTTTTGTTAGTAGCAACTCTCATTACATCACTGTAGCATCATTTTGAGATTAGTAGAAACTCTCACTACATTACTGTAGCATCATTTTGAGGTAAGTAGCAACTCTCATTACAACACTGTAGCATCATTGCTCAGGTTAGGAGCAACTCTCACTACATCACTGTAGCATCATTTTGAGGATCGTAGCAACTCTCACTACATCACTGTCAGCATCATTTTGAGGATAGTAGCAACTCTCACTACATCACTGTCAGCATCATTTCTCAGGTTCGTAGCAACTCTCATTACATCACTTTGGCATCATTTTGAGGTTAGTCGCAACTCTCAGTACATTACTGTGGCATCATTTTGAGGTTTTAAGCAACTCCCACTACATCACTGTAGCATCATTTCTTAGGTTAGAAGAAACTCTCATTACATCACTGTACCATCATTTTGAGGATAGTAGCAACTCACTACATCACTGTAGCATCATTTCTTAGGTTCGTAGCAACTGTCCTTACATAACTTTAGCATCATTATGAAATTAGTAGAAACTCTCATTACATCACTTTAGCATCATTTTGAGATGGGTAGCAACTCTCACTACATCACTGTATCATCATTTCTTAGGTTAGGAGCAACTCTCATGAAGTCACTTTAGCACCATTTTGAGATGAGTAGAATCTCTCACTACATCACTTTAGCATCATTTTGAAATTAGTAGCAACTCTCATGACATCACTTTCGCATCATTTTGAGATTAGTAGCAACTCTCATTACATCACTTTAGCATGATTTTGAGCATCGTAGCAACTCTCATCACATCACTGTAGCATCATTTCTTAGGTTCGTAGTAACTCTCATTACATCACTTTAGCATCATTTTGAGATTAGTAGGAACTCTCACCTCATCACTGTAGCACCATTTCTTAGGTTCATAGCAACTCTCATTACATCACTGTAGCATCATTTCTCAGGTTAGGAGCAACTCTCACTGCATTACTGTCAGCATCATTTTGAGGTTAGTCGCAACTCTCACTACATGACTGTAACATCATTTTGAGGTTAGTCGCTACTCTCATTACATCACTGTAGCATGATTTTGAGGATAGTAGCAACTCACTACATCACTGTAGCATCATTTCTTAGGTTCCTAGCAACTGTCCTAACATAGCTTTAGCATCATTATGAAATTAGTAGCAACTCTCACTACATCACTGTATCATCATTTCTAAGGTGAGTAGCAACTGTCATAACATCACTTTAGCATCATTTTGAAATGAGTAGCAACTCTCATTACATCACTGTACCATCATTTTGAGGATAGTAGCAACTCACTACATCACTGTAGCATCATTTCTTAGGTTCCTAGCAACTGTCCTAACATAACTTTAGCATCATTATGAAATTAGTAGCAACTCTCACTACATCACTGTAGCATCATTTCTAAGGTGAGTAGCAACTGTCATAACATCACTTTAGCATCATTTTGAAATGAGTAGCAACTCTCATTACATCACTTTAGCATCATTTTGAGGTTAGTAGCAACTCTCATTACATCACTGTAGCATCATTTATTAGTTTTTTAGCAACTCTCATTACATCACTGTCAGCATCATTTTGAGGTGAGTAGCAACTCTCACTACATGACTTTAACATCATTTTGAGGTTTTTACCAACTCTCACCACATCACTGGAGTATTACTAACCTAAGAAGTAATGCTACAGTGATGTGGTGAGAGTAGCACTTTAGCATCATTATGAGCATCGTAGCAACTCTCACCACATCACTGGAGCATCATGTCTTAGGTTAGTTGCAATTCTCATTATATCACTTTAGCATCATTTTGAAATTAGTAACAACTCTCATTACATCACTTTAGCTTCATTTTGAGGTTCATAGCAACTCTCACTAACGGAGGAGGAGAACGGTGCAGCCACGGCAGAGGATGCTTGAAAAATGAAGAGGTATATGCAGAACTGATTCAGCTGTTGGATGATAAAAGCCTCTCTCTTGTGATGAGAGACCCGGTGGATGATGGCAGAAAG
Organism: Aulostomus chinensis; assembly: GCF_037954235.1. Taxonomy (NCBI): domain Eukaryota; kingdom Metazoa; phylum Chordata; class Actinopteri; order Syngnathiformes; family Aulostomidae; genus Aulostomus; species Aulostomus chinensis. The sequence continues at coordinate 23,332,875 of NC_141320.1, read as the reverse complement.
GCCCTACAGATTCTGAGGGAGAATTACGCCGGTAAGGGGAAACCCTGAGTGATCAGTTTATACTCAGAACTGATGTCACTTCAGAAAGCTGTCAATGAGAGCGTCACTGATTATGTAATCTGTGCAGAGACTGCAATTACAGCACTGAGGAATGCGGGAGAATCTTTGAGTGATGGCTTGTTAACTGCAATGATTCTGAGGGGCCTGCCAGACTCATTTCAGCCATTTTCCATCCATAGTACACAAAGTGACCAGAAGTTGAGTTTCACCGCATTTAAAGCTAAGCTGCGGAGTTATGAGAGCACGGAGAAGTTCAACGCTTGCCCAGATGATGACAGCGTGATGAAAGTGAGAGGAGGAGATGGTGGCAACTTGAAGCTGTCCTGTTACAACTGTGGCCAGAGGGGTCACAAAGCTGTGGCGTGCACTTCTGCTGCTGGTGAGCGGGGACAGAGACAGTGGTGTAGCGTCTGCAGGAGTTCCACGCACAAGGACGTGAACTGCAGGCGGAGAAGACGGGACAAGGTGAAGCAGGCTGTGGATGAAGAGGAGGACCACACGCTTGCTTTCAAGGTCCGTAAAGCAGATGGAGCCCTGGTCAGCGGAGTGAAGGAGAGAGGCCTTATGGTGGACACAGGAGCCACTTCGCACATCATCAGGGACATCGCAAAGTTCAAGGACTTTGACGCAAGTTTCCAGCCACATAAGCACGTACTGGAGCTCGCTGACGGAGAGAGGACCAGCGGCGTTGCGTTGAAGAAAGGTACTGCAATGGTTCGTCTGAGCGACAGTAAAGGTTGGGTGATGGACACGATGCTGAATGGGCCGCTGTATGTCCCATCTTTCCCCCAGGACATCTTTTCAGTCAAGGCAGCGATCGCCCAAGGAGCGACAGTCATCTTCAAAGAGGGTCAGAACAAGCTTGTCCCTAAAGATGGTGTGACATTTGACATTCAGGTGCATGATAGACTTTTCTATTTCAGCACTGTTACAGATGATGTTGATGAATGTGATGGGTGTTACGATCTTCAGACACGGCACCAGATTCTCGGTCATTGTAGTTATGAGGATGTGTTACAGTTGGAAAGTGTCACAGAGGGAATGAAAATTAAAGGTAAAACTGAAAAAAATAACATGACATGTGAAGTGTGCACTAAAGGTCAATTTGCTCAGAGCAGGAATAGAGAGCCAGATGAAAAAGCAAGAGTTCCACTTGAACTGGTACACACAGATTTGGCCGGACCTACAGAGCCGGCAGCAAAAGACGGGCTCAGGTATGTCTTGGCATTCACTGATGACTGTTCAGGAGCAGTGTTGACCTATTTTTTGAAAGCTAAGAGTGACACTGTTCAAGGCACTGAGAAGTTCATTGCTGATGTTGCTCCTTATGGTAAAATCAAATGCACAAGATCCGATAATGGCACAGAGTTTACATCTCGCGAATTTCAGTCACTGCTCGGCAAAAATGGCATTGGACACGAAACCTCAGCTCCCTATTCACCCCATCAGAGTGGGACTGCTGAGAGGAACTGGAGAACTTCACTAGAAACGGCTGGATGCCTGATAATTGAGAGTAGCCTCCCAAAAGAGCTGTGGACGTACGCAGTTCAGACTGCAGCAGTCATTCGCAACAGGTGTTTTAACAGACGCGTAGGGCAGACTCCATATTACATGCTGACAGGAAAGAAGCCAGATCTTTCAAGAATGCAAACTTTTGGGTCAGTGTGCTTTGCACACAAACAAAAGAAGAAAAAGTTAGACTCTCCAGGGGAAAAATGTATTTTTGTTGGTTATGACAAAAATAGTCCTGCATATCTAGTCTTCTATCCAGAGTCAGGCAAAGTTTCCAAAAACAGGTTGGTGAAGTTTATCACAAAGAGTGTCAATGAATGTCACACTCAGACAGATCAGGACACCAGTGAGTACATTTTGCGTAGGGAGAGTGTTGAAACCCACTTCCCACAAAAGGACATGACAAAACCAATTCCCCAGGAAAAACTAGTAGAGGTGTGGGAGTCGAACACCAACTGAGGTGAAACGGGAAACGGTAGCAGCCGACGTGATCCAGAGAGGGAGAGGGGACGTCCTCAGTATTAAGGGACTATGAGTGTGAGGTCAAATGTGAGGATGACCATGTACTGACCAGTGTGGATTATTGTTCCAGAGCCATTTCTGATTTACCCGAACGCTGAGAGAGGCGATGAGTTCCCCCGAGTCAGAACAGTGGACGAAGGCTATGCAGGAAGAGATGCAGTCACTCAGGGAGAATGAGACGTTCACCTTAACTCCACTGCCTGAAGGTAAACGTGCAGTGGGGGGTAGATGGGTTCACACACTCACAGACAACCCTGTTGAGACGACGTACAAAGCCAGGTATGTGGCGAAAGGTTATAGTCACGTTGAGGGTGCTGATTATCAGGAGACCTTTTCGCCAACTGCTGATATGACATCTGTACGTAGCTTAATGCAACTGGCAGCTCAACATGGTTTAGAACTGCACCAGATGGATGTAAAAACTGCCTGTTTGCATGCTCCTGTTGATTGTGAGCTGTACATGGAACAGCCAGAAGGGTTTGAGGTTCAGTCAGAGACAGGTGAAAAACTAGCCTGTAAGCTGAACAAATCACTTCATGGTTTGAAACAGTCGGGGCGGAATTGGAATCAAATGTGACATGATTTCCTCGGCCAAAAAGGTTTGATCCAAAACCCAGCCGACCACTGTGTTTACAGTAGACAAACTGAAAGTGAGAAAATAATACTGATAATCTGGGTTGATGATCTTCTTACTGCAGCGAGTGATGGTCAAACACTCAGAAATGTGAAGGAAATGTTGAGTGGAATTCAAAATGAAAGATCTTGGTAAACTGAAACACTTCCTTGGCATTGATTTTGCACAGGAAGACAGGGAACTAAAGATGAGCCAAAAGAGGTGCATTCCAAACCTTTTGGAGAGTTTGACCTGACTCATTGCAAGTCTAGATCAACCCCATGTGAAAGCAAATTGACATTTAACAATGAAGGTGAACCTGTTGATCCAAAAAGGGATCCAGAAATGGTTGGCAGCTTGATCTATGGAATGACATCTACTGGACCAGATCTTAGCTTTATTGTCACTCAGCTGTCACAATACTCATCTGAACCAAAAGAACAACACTGGCTAGCAGCTCAGCATGAGTTGAGGTATTTAAAGGGACTGTGAACCAGGATTTGTGTTCCAGGAGAAATGGTGTGAACCTTAACCTTGTTGCATTTGGTGATGCTGACTGGGCAGCAGATCAGAACGACAGGCCAGGCACAACTGGTTCTTGTTTTAGTTGGACTGAAACGGGTCCTGTTATTTCTTGGAAATCTAAAAACAGCCCCCAATTGCTTTATCCACAGGTGCAGCAGAGCTCATGGCTTTGGCAGCTGCAACACTAGAAACATGTATCTTGTGCAGCCATGAAAAGGAATGGACGATGAAGAATGAAGAATGTCGTCAAAGGTGTGAGCATGTTGGCATCAAGTTTCATTTTGTTCCATCTGCCCTTAATGATGGAAGAATAATGGAGGAATATTGCCCAACAGCTGACATGGTGGCTGACATTCTCACTAACCCTCCAAGTGAAACCATTTGGTGTTCTATTTTTGGTGTGAGGAGCAGAAACATGAAAGGAAAATGAAATATGTGAATGTATGTGTCTGCATGCCGGTCAAACTGAACCGACGGCTGGGTCGACTTTTCCTCCGTCAGTTTAACATTTTAGTCGGTGCTCTAGCCTTTTTATGATGGCAGCGCCAACAATTATCCTTATTGTTATAATCATTATTGCTATTATCATTATTGTTATCATTATTCTTATTATCATTGTTATTTTCATTCGTGTTATTTTTATCATTATCATTATTGCTATTATCATTATTATTATCATCATTATTATTATAATCATTGTTATTTTCATTAGTGTTATTGTTATCATTATTATTATCATTCTTCTTATTATTATTATTACTATTGTAATCATTATTCTTATTATCATTATTATTACTATTATAATCATTCTTATTATCATTATTATTATTAATTGTCTCTCTCATTGGCGTCACTCTTTTCTGGTTCTCATCACAACTCTTGCTATTATTAGTCTGACATTAACAATGTTAACATGATGACATCACCTTTATATTAATATCACAACTGTAGTTAATGTTTTTATTGTGAGTGTTATAGACATTAATTAACTGTTTCTGCTCTTCGTCTACTGTTTGTTTGTTGATTCTTTGCTATAAAACATTATTGTGGAGTTATATTTTATTAATATTTCTGTATGATATAAACCAGAGGTTCTGAAATACAAATCTTATTTCTCTACTCCTTTATTTATTCTATTTCTTTTTCCTATTTTCACCTTCAGATGTCATTCATCAGCCTACCATGATAGATATTGTGTTCTTATTAATAATAAGAATGAGATACAAAGAACTGAACAGAACACACACACACACACACACACTACACACACACACACACACACACCTGACACAATAACAGCCCCTCATAATAATTCATTTATTACTGTTAAAATCATTTTTAGTTCATTTCCTGTTCTTTTACCTTTCTCTTCCCAAATAATGGTCTTTATTTTCCCGTATCAATGAATGAATGAACTTGTTCCTTGTGTCAACGGCTCCTGATGTGGTGAGGGGATACAGAGACAGAGCTGAGGGTCGACACGTCGTCCAGACCAGAGTTGCAACTCTCATCCTCTTCTGATCAGATGAGCAGTTTCCTCTCCTCCACTGCTGCAGATGGATCGGATTGTCAGGACCACATCCCCTGTTCCCTCACATCAAACCACACCTACTTCATAAACAAGCCTGACCACTGAACTCCTTTCATGTCAACTGCATTTAACAACACAGAGGTGTTTTGTTCAATGCCCACTGGAGGTGAATCTCATCCATGATTGTCCAGACATTTTTTAGGTCTGACAGTTTCAGCATCTGAGGAGGAAGACGACAGCCTGTCTGAAACAGAGGTTTTCAAAGTGAAGTCCTCAGATCAATGAGCTCACTGATCCTGGATCAGATTTGTGTTGAAAGGATAAAAGCAACTGGACTTGCTTGAATATTTTGAAGAGGCTTCATCATCCATGTACTTCTTATCTTGTAGTAACTGCAGTACTTCAAAAAATTAGGGTTATGAATTGACTTCATTGCAGCTTTGACCTGAGCAGGGGTTCACTCAGGACCGGCTGGTCCAGAGAGGTCCAGGCACCTGGAGCCACTGGATCAGTTTGATCTTTGAGCAGAGCAAAGTAGTTTGACACAGGAAGAAGGTCGTCTGGAGAGAAGAGAGGAAGAGAAATCCGTCTCCCTTCTCCTCAACGGACGAACACAGGAGAGGACGGACATCAGATGGACAGAGAGCAACACTGCTGGACTCTCAGAGCTGAGAGGGCGTCCAGCTGCAGCAAGGAGACAAACAGGGACGCTGCTTCAGGACATCATCCAGGAGGCTCTCCATGGTGTGGAGCTGGGGTCTCAGACTGGAAGCTCTGGCTGCTGAGTTGTCCAACCAGCCGTCACATCACCTCCTGAGCTCTCAGCCTCCTCTTGACCAGGTTCTGGATGCTGACTCAGCAGGAGACAGGAAAGTAATCAATGTTGAAGGAATTCCAAAGCGTCCATCAACCTGCAGGACAAACTCCTTCACTGTGTGGGAGGTTCAGAGTCCCTGGTTTGATTGCAGCTTTGACCTGAGCAGGTGTTCATCCTCATCTCAGTAACAGGGGACACTTTATCACAGCAGTGGACAAACATCAGCATTCATCACCCAGCAGCTCCTCTGATCAACAGAACAAGCTGAAGTATTCTGAGAAGGAGGGCATGGATCCCTCTACCTCTCACATGCTAAGCTAGCACTCTACCATTGGAGCTAAGTCCCTGCTAAGGAGCAGCAGATGATGGAGGTTGACCTTCATGCAGGGTTGGATGACCTTCACCAGTTGGAGCTTCTCTGGTTGACCAACATGTGGAATCTCTGTCAATACTCCAGTGGTGTTTAAGTGATGACAATATGGGTTAGTGACTGGGAGTGTGTGTGTGTGTGTGTGTGTGTGTGTGTGTGTGTGTCTTTGTGTGTTTATATGCAGATTTTTCCCTGGAACAACGGATTTTATTTGAAGCAAGAAAGCAAGAGCCTCCAGATCAAAGTCACAATTGATGATGATGTCATCAGGGCTTTGATAGTGTATTTATATGTACATAGAATTCTGTCTTTGATCTCAGGAGGACGTGAGAGAAACTCAACTTTAAAAAGTATATGAGAGCATTCAGCTTGGTTAGAAAACATTTTGACTGTTTAACAGTAGAGTTTGTTAGAAACAGTTTACAACACTCAGAATTAAATTGAAGACACAAAAACCTTCCACACTTAAATCCTGTCTCTAACTTCAAACTGGGGATGAACATTTTTATAATCAATCTGTCTCTATGTGTTGGCCCTGCCATGGACTGGTGACCTGTCCAGGATAAACCCCGCCCCTCACCTGAGGGCTGCTGGGATAGGCTCCACCCCCACGAACCATTGCAGATCATCAATAACCAAAGCTACTAAGGAGGATTACAGAGTTTGGGAGTCAGTGACTTAATAGAGTCTAACAAAGGGTTGAACCTGAATGAGACAGTCACCCTTCAACATGGGGCCATGGCAGAGTGAACCAAGAACACTACAATGGGGGTGAGAGTGGAGCCATGATGGATTCACAGTTCATCACCTCCACCATCATGTGGACCACCTGATCACCTCTCCCTCAACCTCTAAATAACTCAGTCCCTGACCGGGAATCAAACCCGGGTCGTCCCTGGTCTAGCCTCTAGACCAGGGACCACATTGAGCTCTCCAACAACAGAGACTATACACAATGACTCAAGAACACAGGACTCTGTTGTCTCAGCTTGAGATGCAGAGGGTCCACCAAGACCACCAGACACCTCAGCCCCCTAAAGACAGTCCACCCCCAGGATCCTGCCCCCCTCTGCTCCAACTCAGCCCTCCATTCATAACGGGACTTTCGCTACGTCCGAACTGCCAAGTACCAACCTACGTCCTCCTGCTACGACCTGAACATGGCGGCACCACTCAGACACCCTAGAAGATTGGTGGTGAAGCATGACCTCTGCTGGCAGAGCACAGATACCGCAATTAGGTAGACAGCACCAACGAAAGCCCCACCTGCTGGCCTGACTGTGGTACTGCACTCCACTCTGAACGCACCCTTCACTCATTCTCTATTATTAAGCACGTTAACGCACCTGTAAAGGTGTGTTCACATTATATACATATTATATATTTATGCTTGGCCGTTTTTGATGAACTTGGGCGGTACTCTGGTGCAAAGATGAGGTCATGGAGCTGATCTGGGAGCAGTCCTGATGTTAAATGCTGTGATGAAGGACAGTGTAGAGGAAAAATGAGTCAAATTTAAATTGTCAACAGTTTAACGTTGTTGGCAGGACTCCAACCTGAGCAGGGAGACCCCAATGGATTTCTAGTCCATCGCCTTCACCACTCGGCCACAACGACCACATTCACACACTTTTGTAGGAGACTGAAATTAGACAATGAAAGTTCATGTCAGCACAGTCAAACATTTTTTAATTTCTCATGAAGACAAACTGCGTGTGTGTGTGTGTGTGTGTGTGTGTGTGTGTGTGTGTGTGTCAGTGTTGTGACTGAGCAGTGAAGAAGACGACCTTCTGACTCCATTTCCTTTGTTGCTCTTCTATCAGTTCCTCAGTTTCACTCATCAAGTGAAGCAGCTTTGACAGGTTTACTTCTCTGTGTGTTCACAACTTTGGTCTTTAAACTCCTGACAAACTCACCACGTCACACATTTGGTGAATTAAAGCAACAAATAATGACATCATGATGATTCAGGTTAGGGGGGCACGGCCTGGAGGAAGAGTGGCCGTCTGGCAGAGTTGCTGGTTCAGTTCTCACTTCAGCTGGTGACCATGTTGAAGTGTCCTTGAGCAAGACACTGAGCCCCTCATTGCTCCTGATGACCAGCATCCAAGACCAACAAGCTTCTGATTGGCTCTGATTCTCTGAGCCAAAGTCCAACACAGGAAACAGAAACTCTTGAGGTTGTCTCACATTTTTTAAAGAAACTCAGCACAGGACAGTGATAGGAGGCTGGTTTCCTTGATGTGGGCTTCACCTCCACTGCTGTCCACATTAAAATGCTGGCTGATGCTGGTCCCCTGTTGAAACCTGGACCAGACCAGGGACCTTCAGACCTTCAGTCTAACGCTGTTCCAGCATTGGATGAAAGAGACTGGTGCTCTCATCTTCTTCAACATTGACTTGTTCTACCAGGACAAGAGAATCTGAGCTTGGATGTCATTTAGCAGTCAAAGGCTTGTTAAACTGGTCAACATCAGCTGGTGTTCACTCTGATGATGTAGCGATGGTCTGGATTCTTCCTTCTGGAGCACCAAGCTGCTGGGAAGAAGCCTGATGATGTCAGAGTTGTGTTCAGTGGCTCCTGCTGGGTCCATTTCTGACAAATGGGCTCCAAAGAGTTCACTGTTTCAAAGGCTCAGAGAAAGCAGCACCTCATGGTGGTCAGGAGACGAGGTGGCCGAGTGGTTAAGGCGATGGACTGCTGATCCATTGAGCTCTGCAGGCGTGGGTTCCAATCCCATCCTCGTCGTAGGAGACTTTGGTTTCTGCTCCCAGATTCTGGAACGACTCTGAACTGTGAGGCTTTTCAAGAGGAGATCCTGCAGCACCAGAGAGCTGCAGTTGCAGGACCCCACAGCACCCCCTACTGAATTGGATGATAAAATGCATTTGTTGGACTTTTGTTTTTTGGTGACAGCGCCACCTATCGAATTACATGATAGCAAAATACTACTTTTTAACTGTAGTATTAAAGGTTTATTCCACCGAAATACTACTTCCTGTCCTTTAATTTCTAACTACTGTATGAAAGGTTTATTCCAATTCCTCCAAAATACTTTCTAATTTATAGTTTTAAAGGTTCGTTACACCAAAATACTTTCTAATTTATAGTTTTAAAGGTTCGTTACACCAAAATACTTTCTAATTTATAGTTTTAAAGGTTCGTTCCACCAAAATACTTTCTAATTTATAGTTTTAAAGGTTTGTTCCACCAAAATACTTTCTAATTTATAGTTTTAAAGGTTCATTCCACCAAAATACTGCTTTCTGTCCAACTTCTCAGTTTTAAAGGTTCCTTCAGTTGAGGGCTCCTGGTTCTGTGTGAGGGGTTGAGGGTCGATATGGGATGATGAGGAAGATTTCATGTCACGATGGTCCTGCTAAAGTAACTGAGAGTCATGATATCAAACAATGTCATCAAAATACACTTGAACTCTTAAAATGGCAATAAAATCTACTGGAATCATTTTAGCACAAACACTTTTATTGTGATTTTGTGAGCATCATTTTTCAAACATGATAACATAAACTTTAAAAAGGGTCCATTCACTAACACTCTTACTTGAAGGTAGTCACTGATATCAGTAAATAGCTGATAAAGATTTGTGTTCATGTTTTAGTTCTCTACTCTGACCTGTGCTGAGACACTGGACCAGAGAGGAAGACCTGCTCAGCCTCCTGCATGGACCAGTTCTGCAGCTCAGTGATGACGACGAGGGATTCAGCATTGAGTTCATTTTAAACTTTTTGGAGGAAACACCTGTAAATTAACCAGCAGTTACTGGTGATGCTTCACAGTTTCCAAGCTCAAACGGCCTCCTGCTTGTTGGACTCACAATTTCCAAAAAATGTAGACATCAAAAGTCAAATCATGTTTTTGTTTGGTTTTGTGTTGTTTTGTTTTTTACTGGAGGAAAACTTCAAATTGTGATGATGTGTCTGACTTAGAAACTGAACCCCCAAAAATCAAAAAGTCTCCTTCTTCTGTGCCGTGATCTCTGAGCTGATCATGATTGATCTCATCAATAATCCTTGGCAGCTGACCAGTCTCACACACACAGCCCCCCCCCCACACACACACACACTGAGACATGCAGCAGCTCACAGTAACTGCCTCAGTCACACAGCAGATAGACTCCTTTCTATAACAAGATAAGCAGTAGAAATGGATGGAAGTGATGATGAACTGATGAACAGGTGATTTGTCCAAAAGTCAACATCAGATTCATTTCCAATCTGTGGAAGCAGTTTCATCTTGAGGTTCCAGGTAAGAACAGCCAGCTGTGGGCTGACACACATCTCTTCAGGAGCACTTCTATGCTCCAAACTTGCCAGGTTGAATTGTGTCTGTATTCTGAGGGCAGCAGGAGGACGGAGGAGTGAGGACACACACATTTGGAACTGAGAGCAGCTGTGTGTGGGATTTCCCCAGCAAAGATGAAACCAGCTCCTTCATGCTGGCTATGAAGGCTCACAGTCACACTGACCCAGCTATAAATACTTTGATATGCAACAGACTGGTTTCTCTTCTGGTAGTTTTTTTATCGACTGTTGTCACATTTATGGATCAATTTAGCTGACAAGATGAAGGCTCCAAAGGACCAGCTGGAGATGCCGGGGATTGAACCCGGGGCCTCATACATGCAAAGCATGCGCTCTACCACTGAGCTACATCCCCTCTGTCAGAGTTACTGTTTAACTGATGCAGCAACACAAACACAGACACAACATTTTTCTTCTTCATTTTAGGGATAAAAAGGAAGTCAGCCTGTGATCTCAAAGGCTCTGTGATCTCAGTAGTTTCACTGTGATGTCAGCCCACACAGCCTTACACCACAGAGGCAAGTCAGCCTCCAGGAAGCTGAGGCTGCTCCGTTCTCAGTCCAGTCCAGAGTGAAGGTTTCCCTCTCTGAAGCTTTCCAATCCAGCCCAGATCCTCTCTGACCAGCAGGAGTCTTTGACCAGGAAATGAGAATTATATTGAACGTCTGCTCATTCTCAGAATGAAGTAAAAGTATTTGTGTTCCTAAAATAATGTACAGATGTTAAGATCAATTATTAACATTGATTGACAGCTCATAACAACTGGTAGTACAAGTACACAGTAGAGACGACTGTAGGAAGTAGCAGTAGTGAGCCTTGAAGAAAATGCAGTAAAGACAGGAAGCCCCCATCACATTGTCAGTGTTTCAGTGACTGGCATTGTGAAGAGACTGAGACAAAGTCAGTTATGAATGGAGGGCTGAGTTGGAGCAGAGGGGGGCAGGATCCTGGGGGTGGACTGTCTTTAGGGGGCTGAGGTGTCTGGTGGTCTTGGTGGACCCTCTGCATCTCAAACTGAGACCACAGAGTCCTGTGTTCTTGAGTCATTGTCTATAGTCTCTGTTGTTGGAGAGCTCAGTGTGGTCCCTGATGGTCTAGAGGCTAGGATTCAGCGCGCTCACCGCCGCGGCCCGGGTTCGATTCCCGGTCAGGGAATGAGTTATTTAGAGGTTGAGGGAGAGGTGATCAGGTGGTCCACATGATGGTGGAGGTGATGAACTGTGAATCCATCATGGCTCCACTCTCACCCCCATTGTAGTGTTCTTGGTTCACTCTGCCATGGCCCCACGTTGAAGGGTAACTGTCTCATTCAGGTTCAACCCTTAGTTAGACTCTATTAAGTCACTGACTCCTTCAAGGACAAACTCTGGTCAGTGTGGTCCCTGATAGTCCAGTGGCTAGGACTGGTGCTCTCACTGCCACAGCCTAGGGTTCAAGTCCTGGTCAGGGAAGCTGTGGATACCCTGAGGTTCTAGCCAACTATGGACTGATAGCTGAACTCCCCCTCCTCTCTAAAATCCTGGAGAAAGCAGCTGCTAATCACCGGAGTGACTTCCTTCACAACAACAGTTGATTTGAGGGTTTCAGCCTGGTTTTAGAGCCCGGCACAGAGACAGCACTGGTAGAAGTTACTGGATATATGAACATATATTATAAATATCGGCCGACTCATCAATGGCTGAGGAATACATTCAGTCAGTAGCATATCAGTCCTCTGAAGCTGTAACGTGAGCCCACTTCTACCGACTAGAGGAGAGGTAAAATTACACCTGAAATCTGAGGTTTGTCCCTCAAAAAGAACCGCGATGTACTAAAAGTTTCCTCCCCAGAATGATTCTATCAACAAACACTTTAAATTGATATTCTGGAGTTTTATTTCAGTCGCCTGGAATGTGCTGTGGAGTGAGTAAGATGGTATTTAAATGGCAGGCCTATCCACTCGCGCTAGCACTAGCATTGCAGATAGCGTCAGCAGGACCAGACCCAATGGGTCCAAAACTGTCTCCAGTTGCTGGTAGCACCCTGGTGAGCTTGGAAGGCCAAAGGTCCAAAAAACTGAACCTCCCCTTAAAGACTGCAGCTGCTCCAGAAAGCAGCTGCACGTGCATGGACAGGAACTCGGAGGAGAGACCACATCACCAATCCAGAACAGAGTTTAAAATCCTTCTCCTCACTCTTAAAGCTCTGAAAGGAACATTCCAACTAAAAAGGAACCTCAGATGTGTTCTTGTGTTTTTATTATTTCGAACGATGGCAGGGATTTGGTTTGAGAGCATCCATGTCTAACTAGGTTTTGGTGCATACTGCTAATTAGCCCCCACCGCAGGTCGTGGGGGCAGCAGATAAACAGACAAATGATAACAACATCATCCACTCCAAACAGTCAAACACAAGGGTGGTGATCAAGTAGAGCCTCTACATGGAAACAAAAGCACTGAAAACTTTAAAAGAGAACAGAAAGTTTATTAAAAGACAAGTTTATAAGGACAGTTAAAAGGTGTGTAGACGGCTGTTTACACTTTAATTCAGCTGTAGAAGAAGAAGACCTTCACTGTGAAAACTCATCCTGTGTTACAGCCGCCCCTCCAGGACGGTCAGGGACCAACTTCAGTCCTGGTCCTGATACACCGGGAATCCAACCAATCTGTCCCATAGGAACCATGTATTTGTTAAAGCAGCGCTCGCTGTGTCTGTGTAGGAACCGGAACTGAGCGTATACTGCATGTGTACTACTACTAAAGGTACTTCACCGGAGGCTCCAGCTGATGTCCCATATTTCTCCATCAGCTGGATGACATCACTGATATCAGAGACTCCGCCCACTCATTTATTTTCACACATCTCAAAGACAATTCAGTGTTTGATCAGGGATCAATACTTCATGATAAAGATCAGTAATTGGTGCCAAGTGGATCTTTGATGGTGACCTCAGAGAAATCAGATCAGCCCTCACACCCTCCCATCCAATGGTGGCTCCATGATTTCAGCTTCATCCTGTCTCTTTCCTGATGTGTTTTCCCTTCTGCTTTCAAAAACTCTTTACACCCACAACCCTCAAGTCTGGCCTCCACCACCATGATTAGTTTCAGTTTCTTCTAAGCTTCAGTCACACAACACAGGATGGACAAAGGAAGTTTCTCTGTTGTGTCGTCTCAAGTTTTCCTGATCTGAGAAGCTTTGTTAACTTACTCAGCAAGACTGATGTCTCTCAGCTGTGTGTTCTCATCATTGTTCTCCATGTAGACACGTTGTCTACACTGACCATAATCCACTCATCTTCCTTCATTCGTTGCAGTGTCCCAACCAGAGACCAGTCAGGTGGTCTCTGTTCCTGCAGTCATACTGGATATTCGCTATGTGAAGGAGACCGACAAAGTGGTGGTGGACGTGTTGTCTAGAGTTCCTCAGTGTGGTATTTGATTGTGAGCTGTTTTCCTCTCTCTGGTTCTCCTCTTGTCTTTTCCTAGCCTCTTAAATTGCAACAAGAGATGCTGGACCACCGGAGCAGGCCACTAGTTCCCCTCCTGATAGTTTGACCTTATCTGAGCAGTCCAATGGGGGACGTATATGGTTTTTAGAGGTTTAGTGAATTATCATTTTGGGATTCAAGAAAAATTACATTCATGGTATTTTGGTAGCGGGATTCCCTTCAGGACACTGTTCTTGTAGGGGGGTGTGATGGTCCCTTGGCTGGTGTCTTTCATGATGTTTCTTGTGTTGCAGCAGGTAGCTGGAGAGTGGGGAGCTGTTCATTCCTCCTAGTTGGTTAGTTGCTCTCTTCATACAGAACCCGCCTTGCCGGCCAGGAGCCTCTCTTCCTCCTCATCCATTGTCACTTTGATTTTCAGCAGCCAACATCTCTTCCTTACAGCTCCCTTACACTCATGCAACCATAACATTGACTCCATTGCCTGTCAAATCCCATGGCTCTTTTTGTTCTATTTTGTTTTGTTGTTGTTTTCTTGGTTAAAAAAAAACATTATTTGGCTTCCTACCCACATCTCCCACTATTTTGCCACTGCTTCAGAGCTTCGTCGTGAGAAATGGTTTCTCCCCAGTGTGGGTTCTCATGTGACTTTTCAGACGTCCCTATTCTGAGAATTTTTTACCACAAACTGAGCAGGGGAAGGGTTCTCCTCAGTGTGCATTCTCGTGTGTCTTTTCAGACATCCCTTTTCTGAGAATCTTTTGCCACACACAGTGCAGGGGAATGGTTTCTCCCCAGTATGCATTTTCATATGTCTTTTCAGATGTCCCTTTTCTGGGAATCTTTTATGACATACTGAGCAAGGGAATGGTTTCTCCCCAGTGTGCACTTTCATGTGTCTTTTCAGACATCCCCTTTCTGAAAATCTTTTGCAACAAACTGAGCAGGGGAATGGTTTCTCCCCAGTGTGCATTCTCATGTGTCTTTTCAGATGTCCCTTTTCTGAGAATCTTTTACTACACACTGAGCAGGGGAATGGTTTTTCCCCAGTGTGTATTTTTATGTGTGATTCTAGATGTGCCTTCACTGAGAATCTTGTGCCACAAACTGAGCAAGGGAATGGTTTCTCCCCAGTATGTGTTCTCATGTCTTTTCACACATCCCTTATCTGAAAATTTTATGCCACAAACAGAGCAGGGAAATGGTTTCTCCCCAGTGTGCGTTCTCATGTGTCTTTTCAGACATCCCTTTTCTGAAAATTTTTTGACACAAAGTAAGCATGGAAAAGGTTTCTCTCCAGTGTGTGTTCTCATGTGTCTTTTCAGACATCCCTTTTCTGAAAACGTTCTGCCACAAACTGAGCAGGGGAATGGTTTCTCCAAAGTGTGTGTTCTCATGTGTGATTTCAGATTCCCCGTTGAGAATCTTTTACCACAAACTGGGCATGGGAATGGTTTCACTCCAGTATGTGTTCTCATGTGTCTATTCAGACATCCCTTTACAGAAAATCTTTTTCCGCAAACTGAGCAGGGGAATGGTTTCTCTCCAGTATGTGTTCTCATGTGCGTTTTAAGATGTCGCTTTTCTGAGAATCTTTTGCCACACACTGAGCATGGGAATGGTTTCACACCAGTGTGTGTTCTCATGTGAGTATCCAAACTACTTCTGTAACTAAAACCTTTACTGCATGTTGAGCACCTAAATGGATGCTCATCCTCACTACCTTCTGTCTGAGGTTCAGAAGGACCAAAGGTCACGTTCCTGATGATCTCTGATTCTCCTTCAGTCTTTACTTTTTGCTCTTTTGAGCTGCAATGACTCACTTCCTGTCCTGGGCTCGGTTTCTGAAGATAATTCCTCCTTGAGCCAAAGGGTTCCTTGTGCTCAGAGGTGGCCGTGTTATCAGGTCTGACCCAATCATCCTCACTGACTTCAGTCTCAGCTTCAGAAGAGTCTGACATCTGGTCTTCAGTCTTAGGTTGTACAAGTGTATCTGGATCTACCTTGCTGGCTGGTTCTGGTTCTGGTCCTCCACTCTCTTCTCCATCAGCTTCTGTTTTCAGAGGATGAACTGGGCTGCTGCTCAGAGACTCTTCTTTCAAGTTCTCCTCAGTTTGACTCTGATGAAGCTGTGGGAACTGAGGTTTCACTTCGTCTCCTTCACTCTTCACAGGGACCAGAGTGAAGGGGAACGTGGTGATATCAGCCTCCTCCTGCCCTTGAAGCTGCCCTCCCTCCTCACTGATCCTGAGCTCCTCCCACTCCTCTTTAATGTGGGGGGGCTCTGGGTCCTGCAGCTCAGGGGGAACCTCTTCTTTAATCACCAGCAGCTGCTCCACATCTGCAGGACACAAACAGCAACATCAGAAATCTCTTCATTTGACTCTGAAACAGCGGAGCAACAGACAGAAACAGAAATCAACTCAATGAAAAGAGACGTCCTGCTACTGACGACCAGTCAGCAAACTGGGAACAGAAACGCTGGCTTCAGATGCTTGGATCAACGTTGTGTCACCCAGGTCAAAGGTCACTGGTCCCCTCCACTGAATGCCTTTGTCCATTCATAATCACATTCACTCGTTGGAATGTTAATGTCTATAATGGGACAAATGGACAATTCTTGAACGGCCGGTCCAACCCAAGGTCGCCAAGAAAAATCTTTGTTTTTTTAAAGTAGGCCTTTATAATTTCCGTGTCAGCCTACATCTTAATGTCACAAAAGAAGCAACATGCACAGCATCCTGGGCCAGCCTGACACACACACACGACACGGCAAGGCTGAGTGAAGCAGTCCTAGTCCCCTATTATCCAGCTAGAACCCTTCGCTCCCAGGATGCAGGGTTACTGGTGGTTCCTAGAGTTCTAAAAGTAGAATGGGAGCCAGAGCCTTCAGCTATCAGGCTCCCCTCCTGTGGAACAGTTTGAGTCCGGGATGCCCCCCCCCCCCCCCTTAAGACCTTCCTTTTTGATCAAGCTTATAGTTAGGACAGCTTAAACCGGCCCTTCGATATTTTGCTGTAGGCTTCAACCTGGTTTATGCTTCTGCATGGCATCAACGCCGTACCTACACTGTCGACGCAGACCTACGTGGACCCAACGCCGCAGCAGACGTGCACCTCCAAAATGTCCTGACTATTCATTGTGTTGACACGTCGTGACGTGAACATCAAGGACTGTGATTGGTCCGTTCAGAGGAGTCGCCGAATGCATTTAGAGGTGGAAGAACCTCCACGACAAAATGTGCGTCTCCGGAAGAAAATGGCCACAAGTCGTGTTTTTCATGTTCAAAGTTTTCAGTTTGATTCATGAAAACAAAGTCGTTCAAAGAGAAGCACTGGACTTTCTGTTGGAAATAGTTTTGTTTTGGAATCTGACAAGAGCCCCCGAAACCATAGAAAGACACAGCCACACCCCCCTAGCAGCTTGGAGGTGAGCTGCAGAGCAACGCATTCCCTCAACACAGAACTGGGCACTGGGCTTCTCTCTCCTCCTCTCTGTCCTCCTGTACTCATACATGTCACTAACTCCTCTTCTCCCCTCATCCCAGATCCTGGTGCTGCTGAGGAGGCTGCAGACCTGAAGAGGCTCAAGCTGCCACCCGTAGCTCCACCTGCTCACGTCCCCGTCTGTCCATCAGTCTCTTCCCTTCTCTCTCTCTTTATCTCTGTCCCTCTCTTTCCTTCTGCATATCTGTCTTCCTCCATTCTCTGTCTTTGTCTCTGCCCCACTCTCCTGCTCTCTTTCCCTCCAACCGGTCAAAGCAGAAGGCCGTCCCCACTGATCCTGGATCTGCTCCACATTCCTGCCTGTTAAAAGGAAGGTTTTCATCACCACTGTTGCAGGATGTGCTGCTGGTGGAGAATTGTTGGTGGAGGTTCATTGAAGGAGTTTGGTGCTGGACCTGCTCTACTAGTAAAGAGTCATGAGAGAACTTTTGTTGTGATTTGGTTCAATATAAATAAAATTGACTTGACTTGAACGTGATGATAGTGTGGAAAAACTGTCAAAAAGAATGAAGACAGGTGAGAAAGAAAAGGGAGGATTAAAAAGAAGAGATTAAAGAAAAGCTCTGGTCCTGCTGAGTGTTGTGATGCTCCGTGTTTAGCTGTCAAGCTAGCAGCTCTGGACTCACTGATCTGGACTGAAACTGCATTGAAATGAAACAACAGAGCTTCACTGGTGTCTGCAGGAGGTTTGCCTTTGGACTTTGTCCCCTAAAGCTGCTGTAACATTGGTTCATTCTGACGGGACTCATTTGGATATCATCTGCAGGACACAGAGAGACTGCTGACACGTGTGTGTGTGTGTGTGTGTGTGTGTGTGTGTGTGTGTGTGTGTGTGTGTGTGTGCTGCCTGAGTCCCACCAACATTGTGCTGCCTGCTCTTTGACTTTGTCTCAGGGGTTTTTCCAGCTGGTCTGGACCACTTGGTCTGATGAAGCTCCAGCTAGAATTCCTGGACTTTGTTTCTGAGCTACTAAAACCTCCCTTTATGTTGGGAACAATGCAGCAGGTCCCTGCGGGGACTCACCTGCTCTGTCCAGCCTGACTCGGGGCTTCAGCACGGCATCGAGCAGCAACCTCTGCCGGCGGTTCTCCCGCTCGTACTCCACCACGGTTTCCTCCAGCAGAGCCACGATCTGCTCCGCGGCCGCCGCCAGCCGCTCGGTGAGCAGCGCTCTCAGCACCGGGACTCCAGCCGCTGAGTCTCCTTCTCCCAGCTGCAGCAGGAAGTCTTCAGCGGCGGCGAGGATCCGCTCCTGGACCGACACCCGCAGCAGCTGCGCGGCGCACATGTTGAGGTTCTACCGGCGCCACTCAGCCTTCAGGAGACAAAGACCGAGGCCGGGGGTTCACGGACTTCTCCTTCTTTCCTGGTTGTGTTCAAAGCTTCCCGCGTCTTCTTCTCGTTTTGTGAAGCGCGTATTGATGACGTATGTGGTGACGTCCAAAGCCTCGCCAGCCAGCAGTGACCACGTGACTGATCCAGGACCTGCTTCTCCAGCTTGGCGTGAGATTCTAAATGTAAAGCAGTGAAACGCCGTGGTTTCCTCCCTCCTCGTCCAAAAGCGTTCGCTATTTGATCAAAGGAAGGAGAAACAAGTGACTCCATGTTGTGGAGGCTGAACTCAGAGTTGAGAGAACTTTCATTCTGATCTGAGAGCAGCAACAAAGCCACTGAGAAAAACTGAACCACTGTCAGAGTCGGCACAGCATCAGCAGTCAGGCTGTGTTCACACTGGGAGAAACCATCGGACAGAAACCTCCCTCAGTCACACTGAAGGAACCTGAACTGACTGCTGCAGCTGGGACACACACACACACACACACACACACACACACACACACACACACACACACACACACACACACAGCAGGAAACATGGACAGAGAGATAAAAGCACAGGATGCCTCCTCCTCCTCCTTCCAGAGATCAACTGATCTCCAGATTGACTTCAGTTCTTTGATCAGAATTCTTCTTCCTCCTTGATAGATTTATTGATACTTTGTCATAGACGGTCCATTCCTATTGGAGGATGTTAAAGAGCAGAAGAACCAGGTTCCCATGTATGGAACTAGAATATTTATATACTGTATTGCAGTCGTTTCCAACATCCATCCATCCATTGTCTTCCACTTATTCCTGTTAAGGGTCATGGGGGTGGAGCCTATCGCAGAGTCTACAGGTGAGAGGCGGGGTTCACCCTGGACAGGTCACCAGTCCATCACAGGACCAACACATAGAGACAGACAACCATTCACACTCACAGTCACACCTACAGTCAATTTAGAGAATCAATCAGCCTCGTCCTCTCTTGATGTCTTTGGACTGTGGGAGGAAGCTGGAGAACCAGAGAGAACCCACACAGGAACAGGGAGAACATGGAGACTCCACACAGAAAGATCCTGTGCTCCAGCCAGGACTGGAACCCTGAACCTTCTTGCTGTGAGGTATTTTTATCTCACAAGTGGAAAAATGTAGAATCTTCATGTCATTACATGTCGTTCTCCATTGGGTCACTAGGGGGCAGCACCTACCTGCATCACCAATATGAGCCTTCAGTCTGTCAGGGGGTAGAATTCAGTCACCACCAATGACATCAGAGTCCGAGTTTAGACATCAAACACAGACATTAAAGCCTCTCTGATAAAACAAAAATATACTGCAATATTTTTTTCCAAAGTGAGACCCTCTTTATTCTCTAGTTTAATCTGCTGCAGTAATAATGAGCATCTTTGTCAGTCTACTGATGAATGTCAGATATCTTTGATGACCAAACCTGGACGTTTGTCTCAGTTTGACTGGAAGTCTCATTCATTCATTTCTCCTCCATGATTTCCTGCAATGATTTCCTGGTTCTGCTCCATTCAGGTTCAGAGAGCTGAGATTAAAATCACTCAGGAATAAAAGAGGAGACACCAACAAGTCAGCATGGAAGAGGAACAGCTTTTCAAACTGGTCAACCTGGCTGCTGGTCTGGGCCTCCCTTTGCCTCGGTGCTCCTTGAACCAGTGAAGGTCCTGGTCCAGTCTTCTCCACTGAGTCCTTGTCAACAGGGAGCACCTCCCCACCAGAGAGGTGCAGGGCAAAGGAAAGGAAAACTCCAACCAGAATGAACGCTGCACTAAAAACTGCCCTCCATTTCTTGAGGGGAACGTTGGGTCTTCCTCAGGCAAATGGCAGTCAGCAGTGGCTCAACATCTGAACTGAGCCCAGACCTGGTCAGCTGATCATTCACCAGCTCAGCCCCTCCCACTCATGACGAAGACCTTGAAAACCCCAACATCACCTCCTCCACCTCAGTCTGGCGTGTGTGGATGGAGGGCTGTGATGTCAGCGGCGATGACATCACTGACACAAACACACTGATCTCTGACTGGTTTGGTCTGAGTGGGATTCAGTGACATCACACGACCTGCACCAGATGAAGGGGCGGGGCATCCAGGAGCTGTGACATCACTGGTGACTCTTGTTGGGCCGCCTTCTTGGCCAAAGTGGAGGAGAACAGGACCCAAATACAGACGGGGGAGAGGAGCGTTCAACAAAAGGAGGCTTGAATGATGAAAAGACAAAGAACAACAAAGGAACTCAAAGCACCAACAGAGGAGAAAAGACAAAGTAGCAAACAAAAGCCAAACTTCCACTGGAAACTTGGAGGAGCTGGAACAGGAGGGAGAGAACATGAGGCTGAGAACCCTGGAGAATGAGAGGTGGACAAATCCACCAGCGCAGCATCAGGAGAGCAAAGAAACCAGAAGGAGCTTTGAGGAGCTGCTGACATGCAGCCAGGGAGCGTCTGCCTGAGATGGGAGGAGCTGCTCATCCACCCAGATGGAGAAGCAGCCATCTTGCTCTTCTGACGCCGACTCAGAAGGAACAGAGGAGGTGAGGGGCCTCACGTTGTCATGGCGACATGGAAACATTCCACTCTGTCAGTGGTGCCTCCATCAGACGCACTTTGTCTTTGTGAAGATCAAAGTGAAAGGAAATAATAAAATAAAACAATGAAGGCTGCATGAACTGAGTGACACACTTGAGGATGACATCAGCGAAATGTGTGATGTCACACTGCAGAGTCGTGAGGTCACCACCAGAGAACAAATGAGTGATGAGATGCTGATTATTGACTCTCTACTTTAAATGATCTCACTCTCTTCCAGCTTGAAGAAGTCTGAGGATGAATGAAGTCAAGAACTGGAAAAATGGAGAACGTTCATGTCATTACATGTTGTTCTCCACTGGGTCACTAGGGGGCAGCACCTACCTGCAACTCCTGTGAGCCCTCAGTCTCACCTCATTTTCAGGCTCCAACTAAAATGAAGCTTCAACTCTTCTGAATCCTCTCCACCTGTCAGATCTGTTTGAAACTTCCAGGTTTGATCAACATCCCAGTCTGAACACATCTACAGGTCAGCAGTGACCACAGCACCACCTACTGGCAGCAGGAAATGACAGATTTGACACTGAGATGTCCTCGTCATGGCGTGATGGAGAGTTCTGATGATTCATCAGCACAATCAGACTCTGAGAACTCCTCCCTGCATGGTTGATGAGGGTCAAAGTTCCCATGTGGCTCACTTCAGGTGGAGGACCAGAGATTTTAGGCTCATGTGAGTGGTTGATTCTAATGTAAGAATAACAGACCACAGACTAGTCAGTGAATAAAACTGCCGACTTCTTTATAGACAGAAAATGTCAGAAAAACAAAAACTATTGGTACCAAACCCTTTACATCCACACACATTCAATAAAGGAGTCTCCCTCCAACCAACAGACAGAAACCAGACCTCAGGAGAATCAGGTTATTGACCTCTTTTGAGTCTTATTTGAAGTTAACCCGACTTATTTGAGTTGAGGTTTAATTTGGTGGCTGGATTTCTATGATTGTTTGTTTACTTCACGGTGTCTATTTGAGTTTCCTCAGTCTAGGTTCTCATTTGATCTTGGTTCAGCCTTTTTATGAGTTTTAGTTCTACGTTCCCTCTTCCTGTTGGGTTGTTTCACCGGCTCTATCCAAGCTTGAACTCCCTTTCAACAACCCACTCATGGAACACCGATTTGGCACACAATCAGGAAACGTGAACAAAACAAAGTCATAAAAATAAAACTCAGGGCCAAAGTATTTCAATTTACAACTCAATCTCACAAATCAATGATCAGAGTCTCTCCCGTTCATCACCAGTCTTTTCGTTCAGTCCGTTATCAGTCCAAAAGAAATTCAAGGTGTCTCTGTGAAACCTGTCAGTTCTGTCCTACCACAATCCCACCGTCAGGGTCAGTGTCACCTGGGTGGGTGAGGTTTGCAGCGCCATTTTCCACTCCGACTGTCTCTCTCCTGTGGGTGGCTCGCCATCTTTTCTCCACAGCGTCAGGTGTGTTTGCACACCAGTGATCCCGCCTACAAAACCTGGCCAAATCCTCGTTCACAACGCAATCAACACAATCCAGAATCATGGACAGCAGTTGAGTCCAGTGTCTTCTCAAAAAATGAAGGGACCAAGGAGAAGACCTCAAAAGAGTCTGCTTTGTTTACTCTTTCCTCTCTCATTCTCGAGTCGTCCGTCTGCTTTAGTTTAGTTTATTTATATTTGTACAGCACTTTTCATCCAGAGACTGCAACACAAAGTGCTTCACAGAACTGAGAGAAAACAGGCAACATTCAATAAAATATAAAACAATACAATAAATACATGTTAAGAACCCGGCCTTCCCAACCCACATGACCTCATACATGCACACACCACCCCCCCCACACACACAAATACACACACGCATACACACATACACACACTGACTGTCAGTAGGAACATGGCAGGGCACTGAAAATCCTAGTGAGGAAAGACCACCTATGGGGGCCATCCTCACCAGGAGGTGCCACAGCCCACAACCACAGGGAGCGCCGCCACCCAGACCCCCCGACCCGGACAGACCGGGTACACTCCACATATAATGCAGAGCCCCCCAGCTCTCCGGGCCTGGACGATCCCAAGGACGACGCCCCTGTGGGCGGACCAGACACACCTCCCAGTGTGGAGGGCCCCCACCAGGACACACTGGAGCTAAAAACTAAAAGACTCAAAGAAGGTAGAGTAGGAAAGAACAGAAATTACAATGATATTAAAGTATCAGAATGACATAAAATATATATAAAATCTAAAAGTTTTAAGAACTAATAAAAAAGTAGAATAAAATAATTAAAAGACTAAAGTAACAATAAGATATTGTGATAAAATGAAAGGATAAGAGAGACTAAGTCAGTTAAAAGCTAAGCTAAAAAGGGGAGTCTTGAGCCTCCTTTTAAAAACATCAACAGTCTCGCGGTCCTTCAACACCTCACTGGCGCTGTCACCTGTCCCCACCTGCCTAAAGACTGCCACTATTGTCCCTGTCCCCAAGTGCTCCACAGTGACAGGCCTAAATGACTACCGACCCATTGCACTCACCCCAGTAGTCATGAAGTACTTGGAGAGGCTGGTCAAGGCCCACATAGAGGCCTCCATCGACGTCTCTGTGGACCCCCACCAGTACGCCTACAGGCAACACCGCTCCACTGATGACGCCATTTCACCAGTGGTCCACAGAGCCCTCACCCATCTGGAGAGCAGGAACTCCTATGTCCGCCTTCTCTTCCTGGACTTCTCCTCTGCCTTCAACACCATCATCCCACATGGGGGACCTGTTCAGTGGACCTGAGGACTGGTGACCTGTTCAGGGTGAACCCTGCTCTCACCAAATGTCACCCCCCCCATAACCTTTAACAAATCAGTGGTACAGAAAATGGATGGAGTGACTGATTCACTGCAGAGGCACAGTGATGTTATTAATGGAGGAGTCTTTTCATTAAAGACTGAAGCTCCATACAAGACAGAGTCTGTAGACAAGAACATCACAACCTGGGAAGCTCTCACTTCTTTGGACAGACAGCTTTGATTTCAGCTTCTACCTCTGTAAAATTGAAAGTAAAGTAAATGGAGCACCTGTGAAGGTAAAACTGATGATGTCATGACTTGTTCAGTCCTCCAACGTTAAAGTCCAACAAGCTTTTGATTGTCTCTGATTCTCTGTGGCAAAATCCTACAAGAGGAAACAGAAAATCTTGAGGTTGTCTCACTTTTTTTTTAAAGAAACTCTGCATAGGACAGTGATAGGAGGCTTGTTTCCTTGATGAAAGAGACTGGTGCTCTCGTCTTCTTCAACATTGACTTGTTCTACCAGGACAAGAGAATCTGAGCTTGGATGTCATTTAGCAGTCAAAGGCTTGTTAAACTGGTCAACATCAGCTGGTGTTCACTCTGATGATGTAGCGATGGTCTGGATTCTTCCTTCTGGAGCACCAAGCTGCTGGGAAGAAGCCTGATGATGTCAGAGTTGTGTTCAGTGGCTCCTGCTGGGTCCATTTCTGACAACTGGGCTCCAAAGAGTTCACTGTTTAAAAGGCTCAGAGAAAGCAGCACCTCATGGTGGTCAGGAGACGAGGTGGCCGAGTGGTTAAGGTGATGGACTGCTGATCCATTGAGCTCTGCAGGCGTGGGTTCCAATCCCATCCTCGTTGCAGGAGACTTTGGTTTCTACCCCTAGATTATGGAACGACTCTGAACTGTGAGGCTTTTAACTGACACAGATACCAGTTGAGTCAACTTCCCTTTCACAACCTGACCAAAACAACTCTGACACCCAGAGCTCACATGTGTCAATCACCTCTGGAGAAGGTCCCGCCCCCTTAGAGCCATAAATCCTCCCATCAGTGAAGAAAACTGAAGACACCTCTTGGATGAGAGCTGAAGCGTCTTCTAGAAACCTGAAACAGTCCACTTGGAACGTTTAAATAATTCTACAATCCTACAGTTTCATTGAGCTTTTGTCCAAAGCCACGTGCATGTCTCACATGTATATAATATATATGTGACACTCTTTCATCTACTCATTGACCAAAAATGCAGTCTAATTCCAGTAAATTTGTGCAGAAGAAAACGTTATTTGTGCTGCTTCTTTATTCATTTATTTAGTTTAGTTCGTATTTTTTAATGTGTTTTCTTTCAAGTCATTTTGTCCATTAACTTCATAATCAGAGTCTCCATCTCATCACATGACTAAAGTCTGGGTTCTGTATTGGTGGTAAAATATCCTTCCATGCCCCTCACTAGTTTGCACACAGAAAAGCATATTTTACTGGTTTCAGATCTCTTAGCTTGTTCTCTCTCTTAAACCAGCTGAGGCAGCTTTCATTGTGTGATCGTTGTCGTCGTCTTCCGTTTACTCCTTACTAGTAAGGGTCGCGGGGGGGCTGGAGCCTATCCCAGCATCTACGGGCAAGAGGTGGGGTTCACCCTAGACAGGTCACCAGTCCATCGCAGGGCCAACATACAGAGACGAACAACCATTCACACTCACATTCACACCTACGGTCAATTTAGAGAATCAATCAGCCTCGTCCCCTCTTGATGTCTTTCGACTGTGGTAGGAAGCTGGAGTACCCGGAGAGAACCCATGCAGGCACGGGGAGAACATGGAGACTCACACAGAAAGGTACTGCGCCCGAGCCGGGACCAGATTGATGGAAATCAAGTGTCTGAGGCTGTTAGCAGCCATGAAGTTGATCTGGTTGGCACTGGTATTTGTTCTTGCTGCAGCTCAGGAGTGATTCAGGAGAAGAGTTTCAGAACAGCCCAGGTTGGGGACTGGAATTCTAAAATTTCCCCTGGAACCAGACAACCTTGGAGGGTAAAAGCTCCAATCATAGCCACTCAGATGCAGCAGCAGAAGAAGCTGTCATCCACCCTGACAGTCAGAGCATCAAGTCAAGAAAACATCACCATCTTGTAGTTCCAAACCTCCACCTGTCAGATTCAGCTACTTCTGATTGTGGGACTTTAAACTTGAACACAATGGAATTTGGACAAGGAGTTTTCCTTCCAGTCCAAACATCATCGTCCAGCCTCCAACCAGAGGTCCATCAGTTATCATGGAGCCACAGGTGGAGTCTGGATTCTTTTCTAGAATGAGACGGCAATGAGAGTCCTGCCAAGTGACATCACTGACATGAATGGATGACTTCAGTCATGTGACTGGATGACTTCAGTCACGTGACTGGATGACTTCAGTCACATGACTGGATGACCTCAGTCACATGACTGGATGACTTCAGTCACATGACTGGATGACCTCAGTCACATGACTAGATGACAGTGTAGATTCCAATGTAGAGGTTGGGGAAATAGTCTCTGAGAATCCAGCTTGAACCCACAGCCTCCTTGTTTTCCAAAAACCCAAACAGCGACCATCAGTCTCCCTCCAATCCTGTACTTGGGTAAACAACAAAAACAGAGTAAAAGTCTCTGGCAACATCTTTGTTTCCTGTAGGGTTTCTTCATGTATGTGTGGTGTACCTGCTTTCCCAGAGGACTGCCATCTTTGTTCTGTGGGCTGACATGTTTTAGTGTCAGCACAGGTCATAGCGCAGAGACTGAACTCTCATTCTCCTCCAAGTATTATTTCCACCTCACACTCCTACATATATTCAAGTGAACAGGGAACACAAATTTATGCACAACTTCTCCTGTGTATTCATCCACAGTCACTAAACAACAACCAAACCAAACAAAAGAGGTTTGCTAGCGTGGCGATCAGCTGTAGTTCACCATCTTATCCAGGTCACATGACTCAGGAGTAGCATGGCCGTCTGGCAACCAAAGGGTGGCTGGTTTGATCCTCACTTTCTCCAGTGACCATGTCAAAGTGTCCTTGAGTGAGAGACTGAACCCCTAAATACTTCTGATGAGTAGGTTGGCTCCTTGCATGGCAGCCTTCAGCATCAGTGTGTGAGTGTGTGTGAATGAGAGGACATTGTTCAGCTCCTTGAGTGCTGCTGAGGTAGAAAGGCTCTGTACAAACTGAGTCCTTTTACCATTTCTTTCCTGCTTCTAGCAGCGCTGTCGTCACTTCCTGTGACCGTGGGGGGAAAGGGGTCCCCCTTCAGAATAAGTTTGATATCATTGTTACTTCCTCTTCAACATGCCTTTAGCAGACCAACTCAGTGAACAGCTCAGTGAGGTAGTGTGGCCGAGCGGTCTAAGGCGCTGGATTAAGGTTCCAGTCTCTGAGGAGGGTGGAGGAGGCGGGGGTGGAGAGGTGTGGCAGGTCTCTCACAGCCTCTCCTCTCTCTTTCACTGATATCTTCAAACCTGTGACCAAAAGAAGAACCCTCCTCTGAGTCCACAGACCTGAGCATCGCTGCTCTGACTACCAGGTTACCTCCTGGTTATCAGGGTGAAGTCATGGTGAGGTAGTCAGTTGTTCCTTTGTTTTATGACAGAGGCCTCATTGTGAATTAAATAATTTTAATTCTTTACTTGAAGTTTCACGCTGTTTCGATTGAAAAAGGCCAGTTCCTGGAGAAGATCTTCTAGGGGTCCAGGTTAAAGTGGTGCCCCAGCTGGCACCAGGCGCTGACCCAGGTCCTGCATGGGAGATACTGTCAGTTCTGTTCTGCCCTGCTCACAACCACAGGCTGGTGTTGAGGCCTGCAGCAACCAGGGCCCCAGTCACCAACAGTATAAAGGCTGGACATTGTAGCAGTGGGAGGAGTCAAAATGAAGACAGACCAATGTGAGCAGGACGTTCCTGGAGAAGTCAGAAGAACTTGACCATGTTTCCTACAGTACCCAGGAGGCTTGGTAGTTGTTGAAGGAAGCTCCAAAAGCAAAGAGTAGACAGCAGGACATCAAAAGAAAAGATCCAGACACTAAAACTACAAGTAGAAACAAGAAGAAATACTAAAAGCTTTGGAAAGATACTACAAGGTTGGATATACATTATTATATACACTACTATTCTCATTGACTCCTAAAGAGGGACAGGAAACATTAGAATGTGGATCAGATCAGCTGATTTCAGTGCTGAGTCCATCCCTCCATCCACTTTCTGTTCTTATCCTTTAAGGGTCACGGGGGGGCGATCCCAGGTGACATTGGACAAGAGGCAGGGTTCACCCTGGACAGGTCAGAATTCCTAATGATGTCATCAGGGCTTTGACAGTAGCTAGAATTCTGTCTTTGATCTCAGGAGGACATGAAAGAAACACAACTGAGGAAAGTAGAGGAGAACATTCAGCTTCATTAGAAACACTTGAACTGTTGAACAGTAGAATTTGTTTGAAACAGTTTACAACACTGAGTGACAGGATTGAAGAGGGAAGAGTTTTCTAATTTAAATTTAATTCTAACTTTAAACTGTGCATGAACATTTTTAGTGGTTCATATTCTAACATACAGAGGAAGTCATGTCATTCCCTTTTGGAAAACAAAACAAGAAAACAAACATGTGAAGCTCCTCCCCCCAGCTCCAGATGGACAGACAGACATGAGAGTGGCCAGGAAGCAAAGAAGTGTTGTGCTCCTCTCTAGTGCTCTGGTGTTGTTGTGTTCTTCTCAGCTTCATCATGAAGACCTGCTGGCACTGGGCGCTGGTGGAAGTTTGCAGCTCTCACTGGAAAGTCCTGAGGCTCCTCCCACTCTGAAGCAGGCAGTTGCTCCCAGCCAGCCCACACTTTCACTCTCTGATTGTCTAAATATCAGGTTTAGATCATCAAATTAACACTGGAACATCAAAACAGAATACAGTAATTAATAAAAGATGATCAACTTTTTTAATAAACATTAATTATTTAACATGAAACTACTGACTTTTTTAAGAAGAAAATAAGAAAGAGAACCTGCATCATCCCAGCCATGAAGACCTCAACACAGTTGAAGAGAAAGTCTTGGGGTGGATTCTTGTGTTTTGCAGCATCCTTGATGAGTCTGCATAGAAACATTGGTGTTGTGGACCCACATCCACCAGGAGTGGAGCTCAACCAAGAAGAGCAAGAGGGGAATGTTTCTGGAGGAGCCGGGAAGTTCCCTGGTCAAGCCACACACTGAGGGAAGGGAACGGACGCCCCGAGACCCAGACGCTGCAGCCTTGCTCAGACAGCTGCAGAGCTCAGCAGCACTCCATCCATGCCATCAGCAACACAGAGAGCATCCACACCAGCGTCCTCCTCAGCAGCCCTGCCTCAACACCAACCAGAACAGCCACAGCCACAACCCCCTCAGGACCTGGTTCAAGACGAAAGAGGGTCAGGACTGCCCAAGCAGTCAAGACAGCAGGACGGACGGATGGTGCTTCAACTGCAGGAACATCTCTGGAAAGAACACACAGAAGTGACACACAAGCATCTGAACTTTAAACGACTCTTACTCTCTTTTTGTTTTTTCCTGGTTTTGAACCAGTAACTGGTTTCTGTTGGTTTGGTTTGCTTGACTGGTTGTTGTTTGTTGACCTTGAAAATCCATATTTTGGGTTCTGGCTTGTTCTGCTTTTCATTTTGTGTTTGTATTAAAGTTCTGTTGCTGAAAAAGAGACTTTTTTGCCTTTTTCTTGAAGTAAATATATGAGGGTCTAAACTGACCCGTAACACCATGGATGTTCCAATAGTTAATGATATTAAAATGAATACTAAATCAAACCAGTCCATGTCAGAGATGTGTTCTAACACCCTCAGTAACGGTCAGCAAACACAACAACCTTTGGTTTATTTCTAGGATTTTCTTGAGGTTCATTTTGCCATTTTTTTTAACTGAAATTGAAGATTTAGTGACTAAAAAAAGGTCCAGAGGCCCACAACTAAATATTCAAACCAATATTTCCATGGATAAGGAAGCCTAACAAGGTCACCAAGAGATGGAAACAACTTGGAGGATAGAAAATTGTTTTAGTTTATTTGACAGCTGATTGAAGACATGGGTCAAAACTGACTGTTACCATAGAGATGGGAACAGGAAGCTGACACAAGAGGAAGGTTCCAGCTCTGAAAAAGGAGTTTGATCAAAATCTTGAACTGCCAGTAGAAATATCCTTTTGTATGTTGACCTTTGTTGACAGAAGTCACTTTAGCTTGGCAGTGAAAAGAATGGCTGCTAGCTTGACAAAGAACTGCACAAACCAGGTTCAAGCTGGACTTTGGACCCTGGTATCTGCAACGACTCCATCAACTCCTAATCTAGCAGCTCTGCTGGGTCCAACTATTTTACAGAACATTTGACAGACCTGTGGAGCAGTGAGGACACACATGAGTTGATCACATGATCCACTGAAGCACCATTTTACCTGCCACTGAGGTCACCAACATGAACTGGAGTTGGGAATCTTGAACTGAACCTGGTATCACAGCGACACCTGCTGCTGCAAAATGGAACAGCAACATTGAACCAAGTACAGGATTGGAGGGAGACTAATGGTCGCTGTTTGGGTTTTTGAAGAACAAGGAGGGCGTGGGTTCAAGCTGGATTCTCAGAGACTATTTCCCCAACCTCTACATTGGCATCCACACTGTCATCCAGTCATGTGACTGAAGTCATCCAGTCATGTGACTGAAGTCATCAGTCATGTCAGTGATGTCACTCTGCAGGACTGTCACTGCCATCACATTATAGAAAAGAATCCAGACTCCACATTTATGGGGCAGTTTTGGTCTTTAAACACTTGACAGTTCCAGGAGATTTAGTCTGGCTCAAGATCTTCAGATCAACCCAGGACAGAAGGCTATGACTCCATTGGATTGTGTAGTTGGAGCATTCAGAGATCTGGTGGATCTCAGTAGGAGCTGTATTTATCCACTGAATGATCCTGGTCAATGTGATCCTGCTCCTCCATCTCTCAGGCTGACAGAGCAGGAGGACCTGACTGAGAAGAAAGCTGCCCTTGAGCAGCTTCAGTCTCTGAGTGACAACACACAGGCAGAAAACCAGAACTTGAGGGAACAAGTTTCTACTCTTGAACGTGAGAATAAAAGAGCAATCCAGGAGCTACAGAACCTCACTGCTGTGGTGGCCAACCTCCAAACGGTCCAGGACAAGAACCAGACTCAGATAGAAGATCTGAACGTAACAGTCCACAGTCTTCAGTGTGAGGGGAGGAAGGTTGATGGAGAGAACAATGTGCTCAGAAAAGAGCTGACCCAGGTTCAGTCTCTGAGGGAGAGAGAACTGGTGGAGATGAAATGTCTTGAGGAAGACCTGACTGAGAAGAAAAGTGCACTTGATCAGCTTCAGTCTCTGTGTGACAAGAGATGGACAGAAAACCAGAATTTGTGGGGACAGGTTTCTA
Source organism: Aulostomus chinensis (assembly GCF_037954235.1). NCBI lineage: Eukaryota > Metazoa > Chordata > Actinopteri > Syngnathiformes > Aulostomidae > Aulostomus > Aulostomus chinensis. Next base: position 23,301,529 of record NC_141320.1, on the reverse strand, counting down.
GTCTTGGACAAGAGAAGATCATTGCATATCAGCTGGTAGAGAACATGTCTGCCATGGTGGGCAACCTTGAATCTGTGAGGGAGGAGAACCAGACTCAGATCAGAGACCTGAACACACAAGTCCACAATCTTCAGCTTGAGGTGAAGATGGTTTACAAGGAGAAGTGTGACCTCAAGTGTGAGCTCAACTCCATCCAGGCAGAGAAGAACAAAATGAGAGAAGAACTCACTGAGAAGAAGACGACTCTTGAACAGCTGAGATCCCAGAGTGAGGAGAGAGAGGCAGAAAATGGATGTTTGAGGAGACGAGTTTCTACTGCATCTCAGGAGACAGAGACCTTCACTGCTGAGTTGGCCCACCTTGAATCAAGGAAGGACCAGGACCCCACAAAGAGTGACAGTCTGAACGGTGAAGTTCAGAGTCTTCTATATGCAGTGAGAACACAAAAGAAGAAAAGGAGCAGTGCTCAGTGGGAAATCCTGGGAAATCTTCATGATTTAAAAAGCTGTTTGAAAGAGGAAAATCATGACCTTCAAGTGAAGGTCCAGCAAACTTCTGAAGAGCAAGCAGACTCTCCCCTACGTCCAGCCAGGGAAGAGCAAACAGACTCTCCCCTACGTCCAGCCAGAGAAGAGCAAACAGACTCTCCCCTACGTCCAGCCAGAGAAGAGCAAGCAGACTCTCCCCTACGTCCAGCTAGAGAAGAGCAAACAGACTCTCCACTACATCCAGCCAGAGAAGAGCAAGCAGACTCTCCCCTACGTCCAGCCAGAGAAGAGCAAGCAGACTCTCCCCTACATCCAGCCAGAGAAGAGCAAACAGACTCTCCCCTATGTCCTGCCAGAGAAGAGCAAGCAGACTCTCCCCTATGTCCTGCCAGAGAAGAGCAAACAGACTCTCCCCTACGTCCAGCCAGAGAAGAGCAAGCAGACTCTCCCCTACGTCCAGCCAGAGAAGAGCAAACAGACTCTCCCCTACGTCCAGCCAGAGAAGAGCAAGCAGACTCTCCCCTACGTCCAGCCAGAGAAGAGCAAACAGACTCTCCCCTACGTCCAGCCAGAGAAGAGCAAGCAGACTCTCCCCTACGTCCAGCCAGAGAAGAGCAAGCAGACTCTCCCCTACGTCCAGCCAGAGAAGAGCAAACAGACTCTCCCCGACGTCCAGCCAGAGAAGAGCAAGCAGACTCTCCCCTACGTCCAGCCAGAGAAGAGCAAGCAGACGCTCTCATATGTTCTTCTGCAGAGGAGCGATGGGATTCTGCTGCATGTCCTGCAACTGAAAAGCAGAATGATGGGGGCACCCTGGAGACTGGACCTGCTGCGGGTCAAACCAGAAGTCTACTGAGCCGTGTGACATCTGGTGTAGAAGATGCTCTGTTTATGTTCATCGTTTTTTCTTTGTGTGCTTTTCCTCAACTTTGTTTTCTTTGTTTGTTATATATGATGATACCTTGATCACCACAGCAGTTGATCCCAGCTTGATCAGCTGAGTGCTTTGCAGTCTAAAGCACTTTAGTGATACCTGTGGGGTCCCTTATCCTCCCTGACCACAGGGATTCAGCCTCACTGAAGGAGAGGGATCCTTCCAGGTTGCAGCTCCGAGACTCTGGAACGCTCTCCCACTGGACATGAGGACGCTGAGGACACCTTCAGAAAGAAGCTAAAGACCCATTTGTTTAGTAATATTGTTGTTCATGATGGAATCGTCCCTCCTTACCTGCCCACACAGATCAAGAGGTCAAATGATTCCTTGTTTAAAACAGCTCTTCATCACATGGATGTCCATCCCAACAGTCAGAGCTCACAGATGCTCCTATTCCCTCCAGTGTGAGGCACTAGGAGTGACTGATGAGGGTCAGGGGGGTCAGGCTAGTCCAGATAGTGGGTCTGTATGAGGTTGATAGGGAGGGATAAGGTAGTGGCAGAGTTCAGGCTGTAGTTGTGCTCCAACAGTTGAGACAGGGCAGGACAAAAAATGACACCCTGATGGCGTTAGGAGTGACTCTTACAAGAACCAATCAATAAAAGTGGGTGGTGACCTGCTCATGTGACGCTTGTGTTGATGATTACTGCGTCTCCTCCATGCTCATTTATCATGAATGAATCCCTCTGAGTAAAACACCTGATGACTCCTGAGTTGTTTCACAAAATGTGTGTGTGTGTGTGTGTGTGTGTGTGTGTGTGTGTGTGCAATAACTACAAGTTATCTATGTATAGATCAAAAAATTATGAATCAGTTGGATACATTGACAGTGGAAGTTCAGGTTTCCTGTAATTCAGTTTGCAGACAACACAGAAAACTGCCCCTGACCCCTCCCCTCATTCTGGAGGCTTTAACATGAAAATGAAAATGCTGAGAGACATAAATGCAAATCAGGGTATTTGACCAGAGGTGACATATCTTTTAATGCTTTTCTTGTTATATTTGTTATATATGTTCTGTATGGTTATATTTGTTATGGTTGTTATGGAGTTTATGGTTATTATCTCTGTTTCTTGTGTCTTTGTCTTTGTTGTCCTGCCATTCGTCCGTCCTGGATTTTAGACCTTGGTTGCAGGAAGCGTGTGACCTCAACTCCTTTTTCTGTGTTGCTGAACGTTCCTGTTCAGGAAATGGAAATTTAGCTGCTATGTTGAATCAGAAAAACCTTTTGAAGTCTACTTTTGCTTCAGTCAGAAAGTGGACTGTTGTTAACTCTCACAATGGTTGGTGATTGTGGAGGAAGAAAAAACCCTTATGAACCTCTTTTTAACAGACACACATTTCTAAAGATGCAGGTTAATTTTATTTTGTTCTTTTAGCAGAGGATGGTTTCGATCCATCGACCTCTGGGTTCTGGGCCCAGCACGCTTCCTCTGCTCCACTCTGCTCTACCATTGACCGAACAGTCCTTGTTTTAGGAGAGCATTCTCTGTGTTTGTCTCTGCCCTGCTCTCCTGCTCTCTTTCCCCCCAACCGGTCAAAGCAGAAGGCCGTCCCCACTGATCCTGGATCTGCTCCACGTTCCTGCCTGTTAAAAGGAAGGTTTTCATCACCACTGTTGCAGGATGTGCTGCTGATGGAGAATTGTTGATGTAGATTCATTGAAGGAGTTTGGTGCTGGACCTGCTCTACTCGTAAAGAGTCATGAGAGAACTTTTGTTGTGACTTGACACACACACACACACACACACACACACACACACACACACACACACACACACACACACATTCATTTCTTCCTGCCATGAACACAGACTGTGTGTTTAATGTTAACAAAAATTCTACTTTGTCAGTGAATTAATTCAGTCTGCATCTAAGTTTATGTCAGGATGGCAGAGCGGTCTAAGGCGCTGCGGTCAGGTTGCAGTCTCTCCTGGAGGCGTGGGTTCAAATCCCACTTCTGACAAAAGACATTTTCTCCACATTCCTATGCATCCACAGTGGTAAATTCCAAACCCAGTTGAAGCTGCTCTCCACTGAGGGGAGTGAGTGGTTGAACTGGCAGCAGAGGAGGCAAAGGAGCTTCCCTGTGACGTCCTAACATCGCCTGGTTTCCTCCAACATGGAGCAGCCACCAAACTCTAACTTCAATGTTGGATCAAAGTCGACTGAAGGAATGTGTTTGGTTCAAAAACCCATTTGTGTTCATCCTTCAATTCACATTTTGTCCATTAACTTCATCATCAGAGTCTCCATCTCATCACATGACTAAAGTCTGGGTTCTGTGTTGGTGGTAAACATCCTTCCACTCACCCAGGCTCCCCACTGGTCTGCACACAGAAATGCATATTTTACTGGTTTCACCAGTTCCTCAAGTAGTTTAGGAAAAAAGACACTTTGTTAGCTCCTGTAAAGGTCCCACTTTGGGTCGTAACACTTTTTTCCTGACTGCTTGATGTCTCAGTCAGAACAGCTGAGATGAGAACTGAATGTCTGGATTTCTTCCTGACATCATCAGGGTCTGAGGAGCTCATTAAAAAAAGGATTCAGTCAGATGGGAGTTAGAACTTGGAGACCAAAGAAGGAACCTCCAAATTCAGGACCCTGAGATCAAAGTGAGCGCTCTGATCTCAGAGGTCTGGGATATTTCACATCCTGATGGCCCTCCAAAATAAGAGCCCTGTGTCACTGTCTAAAAATCATCATTTGTTTGTGAAAAAATCAGGGTATGTTTGTCAGACTTTGTCAGACCTTTCCCCAAATCATCATTTGTTTGTGGAAATTAGATCCAGAAAACCACTGCAGTCCCTCATACATGATTAGTGCCATAGTTTGTCTCACACCTTTCATCTTTGATGGTTCCATGGTGGAATGGTAAGCACTCTGGACTCTGAATCCAGTGATCCCAGTTCAAACCTCAGTGGGGCCTCCAGCAGGTCTCTGACAGGTGTTGATAGGGGAGTTGTGGCTGCTGACTACAGTGGAAGACACCATCAACAATGATGTTTAGCTCTCAGCTCCTTCAGTCACATGACTGGGCCATCCTGTCATGTCAGTGATGTCACTTGGCAGGACTGCCATTGCATTATTAATTCTATAACATCTGAGATTAAAATCTATGGAATTACAACCAACAAGCACCCAAACACCTGATCAGATGCTCCTTCATCAGGCTGAGGAGAATCAATCTAAACTGGGATGAAGAAAATTAACTGAGAGGAGAAACCTCCTGGTTGGCTGACATGGACCCACCTGATCCATGTCAGCCTTGTTGGAGCAGAAAGAGGTGGATCAGAGGAATCAGTGGATCAAGACTCAGGTGGCAGATGAAGAATCTCTGTATTCACAATGGAGTCAGAGAAATCTTCCAACATGAGAGAACGTGACAGACCATTTTATACTGAAGACAGGCTGTGTGTGTGTGTGTGTGTGTGTGTGTGTGTGTGTGTGTGTGTGTGTGTGTGTGTGTGTTTGTGTGTGTGTGTGTGTGTGTGTGTGTGTGTGTCCCTACTGACTGGAAACTGAATAATGACCAGACTAACTTTTATCATTGACCAAGTCTGGTTGACTCACTAAATTCATAACTGAAGCGATTATTTAATTAATAAACAGAACATTTGTCTGAAGTCATGATCAAATTAATGGAAAATCTGAGCAACCAGGGTTTGAAAATGTTCCAATGAGCCAAACCAATGGCTGGGAGGTGGGAATCCAACCAGGGACCTTTAGATCCACACCAGTCTTCCCTGACCTCATAGAAACTGGAACATTTCAACAAATAAATTCAAATTCAACTCAGCAGCAACTCTAGAACCGTTGCTAACTTGCTAATTCCTGTTAGCTCCAGATCAGACAATGCAGGCTCACCTTCACGCTTGGTTGTACGACCGCCACCAGTTGAAGCTTCTCTGGTTCAACAAACTCTGGGGACTCAAGACACAAGTCAGCACCGGTGCAGGTCCAGATCCAGATGTTTGCTGAGGGGAACAATGGCTTACGGGAGCTCCAGGGAGCTGGTTTGAACTGGTCCCTCATCTCTGTGAGTAGAAACCATCTGAGGTGGAAGGTCTGCTTTGACCTCCTGACCTCCCAGTAAAGCCAGTATAGATGTTGAGCTTGGAGGAGTTGATGGCCTCCTTCATCTTCTTGTTGGAGGTGTTTGCTAAACTCAGCACCACCACAGATCAGAGGAAAGTCCACTTGTCAGCTGGACACTGGAGTTCTAGTGACCTGCAGGATCTTAGTTGTGGTGGCAGCAGGCCTGTTCCAAGAGCTTTGCTCACATTCCTGATCAGGCTTCATCATGGTTCTGGACCACTGAGTGATAGAAGCTGATCCTCGGGGTGGACTGTCTTTAGGGGGCTGAGGTGTCTGGTGGTCTTGGTGGACCCTCTGTATCTCAAGCTGAGACCACAGAGTCCTGTGTTCTTGAGTCATTGTCTATAGTCTCTGTTGTTGGAGAGCTCAGTGTGGTCCCTGATGGTCTAGTGGCTAGGATTTGGCGCTTTCACCGCCGCGGCCCGGGTTCGATTCCCGGTCAGGGAATGAGTTATTTAGAGGTTGAGGGAGAGGTGATCAGGTGGTCCACATGATGGTGGAGGTGATGAACTGTGAATCCATCATGGCTCCACTCTCACCCCCATTGTAGTGTTCTTGGTTCACTCTGCCATGGCCCCATGTTGAAGGGTGACTGTCTCATTCAGGTTCAACCCTTTGTTAGACTCTATGAAGTCACTGACTCCTGCAAGGACAAACTGTAATCCTCCTTCGTAGCTTTGGTTCCTTGCAGCACAGAAAGTCCATTCACTGATGTAGGAACTGGAAAACTTAGAGCTCTGGTCCTCGGTTCCTTGCACCAAAGAAAGGAGGGAAATGCAATCAATGTTGAATTCATTTACATTTCTTATATTTGATCAAAGCTAGAACTTAATAAGCTGCCATCGACCTTGATGACCAACTCCTTCACTGTGTAGTTCAAAGTCCCTGGTTTGATTTGTGTCAGGACTTCAGAAGCTCCAATCCTCTCTTAGTTCTAGTGAGAGTGGAAGAGATTATAAATGAGAGAAGCAGGGCCCTCCCTCAGAACTGAACCAGCTCAGTTGGGAGAGCCTTAGACTGAAGATCTAAAGGTCCCTGGTCCGATCCCAGGTTTCAGCAGAGGAACAGCATTGACTTTACTTTCCAGTGGAGGAACTGCAGACATGAAGGAAACTAACATCTTGTCCTGTGCATTCTTGTGACATTCAGGACATTTTTGGAGCCTCTTGTTGGATTTTTCCACAGAGAATCAGAGCCAATCAAAAGCATGGAGGACTTTAACATGGAGGACTGAACAAGTCAAGAAAGCATCAGTTTGACCTTCACAGGTGTTTCTTTTCCTGTCTCAATGCTGTAGAAAGAGCCTGAGGAGCTCAGACGGTAGAGCATCAGACTTTTAATGTGAGGGTCCAGGGTTCAAGTCCCTGTTCAGGTGCTGTGGAGGTTCCAGTGTTTGACAACATGGTACTGGATGAAGTTCAGTGTTGAACAAACTGTCATCATCAAAAGTAGAAGTGTTCTTGTCTTGCCACTGTGAGACAGTTGCTAGAAAAGTGACCACTAATAATTTCATGTGGCATGCAATTAACAAAACACCCACGTTGATGGTCGAGGGGTCTGGAGCCTATCCCAGCATCTACGGGCCAGAGGCGGGGTTCACCCTGGACAGGTCGCCAAAACCATTCACACTCACATCTACAGTTAATTTAGAGTGTCCAATCAGCCTCATCCCAAATTACATGTCTTTGGACGGTGGGAAGAAGCCGGAGTACCCAGAGAGAACCCACGCATGCACGGGGAGAACATGCAGATTCTGCACCCGAGCCTGGACTCAAATCCAGAACCTTCTTGCTGTGAGGCCACAGTGCTCACCACTGACCAATCATGCTGCCGTGGTCTCATATACTTTTCTAAATTGTGTTTCTTTCATGTCCTCCTGAGATCAAAGACAGAATTCTAGCTACTGTCAAAGCCCTGATGACATCATCAGGAATTCTGACTTTGATCTGGAGACTCTTGCTTTAATCTGAATTTGATCCGACTAATGTTTTAGTTTAGGTTGCATGAAACCGACCACCTCATTTCTCCTGATGGACTGGTGACCTGTCCAGGGTGAACCCTGCCTCTTGAACAATGTCACCTGGGATCGCCCCCCCCCCCCCCATGACCCTTAAAGAATAAGAACAGAAAGTGGATGGAGGGATGGACTCAACACTGAAATCAGCTGATCTGATCCACATTCTAATGTTTCCTGTCCCTCTTTAGGAGTCAATGAGAATAGTAGTGTATATAATAATGTATATCCAACCTTGTAGTATCTTTCCAAAGCTTTTAGTATTTCTTCTTCTTTCTACTTGTAGTTTTAATGTCTGGATCTTTTCTTTTGATGTCCTGCTGTCTGCTCTTTGCTTTTGGAGCTTCCTTCAACAACTACCAGGCCTCCTGGGTACTGTAGGAAACATGGTCAAGTTCTTCTGACTTCTCCAGGAACGTCCTGCTCACATTGGTCTGTCTTCATTTTGACTCCTCCCACTGCCACAATGACCAGCCTTTATACTCTTGGTGACTGGGGCCCTGGTTGCTGCAGGCCTCAACACCAGCCTGTGGTTGTGAGCAGGGCAGAACAGAACTGACAGTATCTCCCATGCAGGACCTGGGTCAGCGCCTGGTGCCAGCTGGGGCACCGCTTTAACCTGGACCCCTAGAAGATCTTCTCCAGGAACTGGCCTTTTTGGTTCCATCAAGGCCTGAGAGGATGGTGAAGAGTGATCCTCCACCAGGCAGCACAGTCAGCAGCAGCCATTTTGTTCCACGAGAATCAAGTATGATAGTGACAGACTGGTGAGTACTTGCTAACTGACACTTCCTGTTTTTACTGCGATTCTTCCATGAATGTGCTCATGTTGGCTGGTCCCCAACCACAGTTTCAAAGCCATGATGACATCTTTCATCAACAATCAGACTTATTTTTTCTCTATTTGGACAAAAAAGGTTCCAACTGACACGGCCGGCCAACGTCCTGGAGTTCATTCAGCCTGGAGAACCAGGTGCTGGTTCCTTCTTTTACCAGGCAGGAACGGGCAGCAGATCCAAGATCAGTAGGTGAAGATGTCTGCTTTGACTGGTAGGAGGAAAGAGAGCAGGAGAGCTGGTCAGAGACTCTCCGACCAGGGTCAGTAGTAAGTGTTGCTAAAAACCTCAAAATAATGCGACAGTAATGTAGTAAAAATTGCTACGAACCTCAAAATATTGCGACAGTGATGTCGGAAGAATTGCTAATGAACTCAAGATGATGCTAACAGTAACGTAGTGATAGTTGCTATAAACTCAGTGATGCTTACAGTAATGTAGTAAGTGTTGTGTTTTGAACAACCTCAAAGTGATGCTGACAGTCATGTGGTCAGAGAGAACCTCAAAATAATGCTACAGTGATGTCGTAAGAATTGCTAATCATCTAAAAATGATGCGACAGTGATGTCGTAAGAATTGCTAATGAACTCAAAATGATGCTAACAGTAATGGAGTGAAAGTTGCCAATGAACTCAAAGTGATGCTGAATAATGTAGTAAGAGTTGCTACGAACCTTAAAATAATGCAACACTAATGTAGTAAGACTTACTACGAACTTCAAAATGATGTGACAGTGATGGAGCAAGAATTGCTTATGATTTGAAATGATGGGACAGTGATGTAATAATTATTGCAAATGAACTCAAAATGATGCTAACAGTAATGTAGTGAAAGTTTCGAATAACCTCAAAGTGAAGCTGACAGTCATGTAGTAAGAGTTGCTACTAACCTCTAAATAATGCAACAGTAATGTAGTAAGAGTTACTACGAACTTCAAAATGATGTGACAGTGATGTAGTAAGAATTGCTTATGATATGAAATGATGGGACAGTGATGTAGTGAGAATTGCTAATGAACTCAAAATGATGCGACAGTGATGTAGTGACAGTTGCTAATAAACTCAAAGTGATGCTGACAGTAATGTTGTAAGAGTTGCTACGAACCTTAAAATAATGCAACAATAATGTCGTAAGAGTCGCTACGAACCTCAAAATAATGTTACAGTGATGTCAGAAGAATTGCTAATGAACTCAAGATGATGCTAACAGTAATGGAGTGAAACTTTCGAATAACCTCAAAGTTATGCTTACAGTCATGTAGTAAGTGTTGCTTCGAACCTCGAAATAATGCGACAGTAATGTAGTAAAAGTTGCAAGGAACCTCAAAATATTGCGACAGTGATGTCGGAAGAATTGCTAATGAACTCAAAATGATGCTAACAGTAATGTAGTGATAGTTGCTAATCAAGTCAGTGATGCTGACAGTCATGTAGTAAGTGTTGCTACAAACCTCAATATAATGCGACAGTAATGTAGTAAAAGTCGCTACGAACCTCAAAATAATGCGACAGTGATGTCAGAAGAATTGCTAAAGATCTCAAAATGATGCGACTGTGATTTTGTAAGAATTGCTCATGAACTCAAAATGATGCTAACAGTAATGGAGTGAACGTTTCGAATAACCTCAAAGTGATGCTGAAAGTCTTGTACTAAGAGTTGCTACGAACCTCAAAATAATGTGACAGTGATGTCGGAAGAATTGCTAATTAACTCAAGATTATGCTAACAGTAATGTAGTGACAGTTGCTAAGAAACTCAGTGATGCTTTCAGTAATGTAGTAAGAGTTTCGAACAACCTCAAAGTGATGCTGACAGTCATTTAGTAAGAGTTGCTAATGAACTCAATTTAATGCTACAGTGATGTCGTAAGAATTGCTAAAAAACTCAAAATGATGCGAACAGTAATGTAGTGATAGTTGCTAATAAACTCAAAGTGATGCTCACAGTAATGTAGTAAGAGTTGCTACGAACTTTAACATAATGCAAAAATAATGTAGTAAGAGTTGCTACGAACCTCAAAATATTGCGACAGTGATGTCGGAAGAATTGCTAATGATCTCAAAATGATGCGACAGTGATGTAGTAAGAATTGCTAATGAACTCAAAATGATGCTAACAGTAATGTACTGATAATTGCTATTCAACTCAGTGATGCTAACAGTAATGGAGTGAACGTTTCGAATAACCTCAAAGTGATGCTGAAAGTCATGTCGTAAGAGTTGCTACGAACCTCAAAATAATGCGACAGTGATGTCGGAAGAATTGCTAATGATCTCAAAATGATGTGACAGTGATGTAGTAAGAATTGCTAATGAACTCAAAATGATGCTAACAGTAATGGAGTGAAAGTTTCGAAAAACCTCAAAGTGATGCTGACAGTCATGTGGTTTGAGTTGCGAGTAAATTAAAAATGATCCTGACAGTGATGTCGTACGAATTGCTTTTGACCTCAAAACGATGCTCACAGTAACGTAATGATAGTTACTAATAAACTCAGTGATGCTTACAGTAATGTAGTAAGTGTTTTGAACAACCTCAAAGTGATGCTGACAGTCATGTAGTAAGAGTTCCTACTAACCTCAAAATAATGCGACAGTGATGTCGTAAGAATTGCTAAAAAACTCAAAATGATGCTAACAGTAATGTAGTGATAGTTGCTAATAAACTCAAAGTGATGCTGACAGTAATGTAGTAAGCGTTGCTACGAACCTTTAAATAATGCAACAATAATGTAGTAAGAGTTGCTATGAACCTCAAAATAATGCGACAGTAATGTAGTAAAAGTTGCTACGAACCTAAAAATATTGAGACAGTGATGTCAGAAGAATTGCTAAAGATCTCAAAATGATGCGACAGTGATTTAGGAAGAATTGCTAATAAACTCAAAATGATGCTAACAGTAATGTAGTGAGAGTTGCTACGAACCTTTAAATAATGCAAAAATAATGTAGTAAGAGTTGCTACGAACATCAAAATAATGCGAAAGTGATGTCGGAAGAATTGCTAATGATCTCAAAATGATGCGACACTGATGTAGTAAGAATTGCTAATGAACTCAAAATGATGCTAACAACAAAGGAGTGAAAGTTTCGAATAACCTCAAAGTGATGCTGACAGTCATGTAGTTAGAGTTGCTACTAACCTCAATTTAATGCTGCAGTGATGTGTGAGAGTTGATAGTAATTTCAAAATCACGCTAAAGTGATGTAATGAGAGTTGCTACATACCTAAGAAATGATGCTAAAGTGATGTGGTGAGAGTTGCTACTTACCTAATAAATGATGCTACAGTGATGTGGTGAGAGTTGCTACGAACCTCAAAATGATGCTACAGTAATGTCGTGAGAGTTGCGACGATCCTCAAAATGATGCTAAAGTGATGTAATGAGAGTTGCGACAAACCTAAGAAGTGATGCTACAGTGATGTCGTGAGAGTTGCTACTTACCTCAGAAATGATGCTACAGTGATGTGGTGAGAGTTGCTACGAACCTAAAAATGATGCGACAGTGATGTAATGAGAGTTGCTAGGAATCTCAAAATGATGCTCCAGTAATGTTGTGAGAGTTGCGACTATCCTCAAAATTATGCTACAGTGATGTAATGAGAGTTGCTACAAATGTCCAAATGATGCTACAGTGATGTAATGAGAGTTGCTACAAACCTAAGAAATGATGCTACAGTGATGTGGTGAGAGTTGATAGTAATTTCAAAATCACGCTGAAGTGATGTAATGAGGGTTGCTATTTAACTAAGAAATGATGCTACAGTAATGTCGTGAGAGTTGCGACTATCCTCAAAATGATGCGACAATGATGTAGTGATAGTTGCTACGATCCTCAAAATGATTCTACAGTGATGTTATGACAGTTGCTACTAACCTAAGAAATTATGCTGACAGTGTTGTGGTGACAGTTGATAGTAATTTCAAAATCATGCTAAAGCGATGTCATGAGAGTTGCTTCTAACCAAACAAATGATGCTACAGTGATGTGGTGAGAGTTGCTACGAACCTCAAACTGATACTTCCAGTAATGTCGTGAGAGTTGCTACAAACCTCAAAATGATGCTGCAGTGATGTCATGGGAGTTGCTACTAACCTAAGAAATGATGCTACAGTGATGTAGTGAGAGTTGATAGTAATTTCAAAATCACGCTAAAGTGATGTCGTGAGAGTTGCTACGATCCTCAAAATGATGCTCCAGCGATGTGGTGAGAGTTGATAGTAATTTCAAAATCACGCTAAAGTGATGTCTTGAGAGTTGCTACGATCCTCAAAATGATGCTAAAGTGATGTAATGAGAGTTGCTACTTACCTAAGAAATGATGTTACAGTGATGTGGTGAGAGTTGCTAGGAACTTCAAAATGATGCTAAAGTGATGTAATGAGAGTTGCTCCGAATCTCAAAATGATTCTAGAGTGATGTATTGAGAGTTGCTACTTACCTCAGAAATGATGCTGCAGTGATGTGGTGAGAGTTGCCACGAATCCTAAAATGATGCTACAGTAATGTCGTGAGAGTTGCGACTATCCTCAAAATGATGCGACAGTGATGTAATGGGAGTTCCTACGAATCTCAAAATGATGCTGCAGTAATGTTGCGAGAGTTGCGACTATCCTCAAAATGATGCGACAGTGATGTAGTGAGAGTTGCTACGATCCTCAAAATGAGGTGGCAATGATGTAGTGAGAGTTGAAACAAATCTCAAAATGATGCTGACAGTGATGTAGTGAGAGTTGATACTAATCTCAAAATGATGCTAAAGTGATGTAATGAGAGTTGCTACAAATCTAAGAAGTAATGCGACAGTGATGTGGTGAGAGTTGATAGTAATTTCAAAATAACGCTAAAGCGGTGTAATGAGAGTTGCTACTTCCCTAAGAAATGATGCTACAGTGATGTAATGAGAGTTGCTACTAATCTCAAAATGATGCTAGAGTGATGTAATGAGATTTGCTACAAACCTAAGAAATGATGCTACAGTGATGTGGTGAGAGTTGATAGTAATTTCAAAATCATGCTAAAGTGATGTAATGAGAGTTGCTACTTACCTAAGAAATGATGCTACAGTGATGTCATGGGAGTTGCTCCTGACCTAAGAAATGATGCTACAGTGATGAATTGAGAGTTGCTACAAATGTCAAAATGATGCGACTGATGTAGTGAGAGTTGCTACGATCCTCAAAATGATGCTACATTCATGTGGTGAGAGTTGATAGTCATTTCAAAATCATGCTAAAGTGATGTAATGAAAGTTGCTACATACCTAAGAAATGATGCTACAGTGACGTGGTGAGAGTTGCTACGAACCTCAAAATGATTCAACAGTGATGTAATGAGAGTTGCTACTAACCGAAGAAATGATGCTACAGTGATGTAGTGAGAGTTGCTACGAATCTCAAAATGATGCTACAGTGATGTAGTGAGAGTTGCTACGAATCTCAAAATGATGCTACAGTAATGACGTGAGAGTTGCTACTATCCTAAAAATGATGCGACAGTGATGTGGTAATTACGATGAAGCTCATAATGAAATTACAGTGATGTAGTGAGAGTTGCTACTAACCTCAAAATGATGTTGAAAGTGATGTAGTGAGAGTGGCTAAAAACCTCAAAAACGATGCTATAGTGATGTCTTAAGAATTGCTACTAACCAAAGAAATGATGCTCCAGTGATGTGGTGAGAGTTGTTAATTACCTGAAAATGATGCGACAGTGATGTAATGAGAGCTGCTACGATCCTCAAAATGAGGTGGCAGTGATGTAGTGAGAGTTGATACTAATCTCAAAATGATGCTGACAGTGATGTGGTGAGAGTTGATAGTAATTTAAAAATCACGCTAAAGTGATGTAATGAGAGTTGCTACTTACCTAAGAAATGATGCTACAGTGATGTGGTGAGAGTTGCGACTATCCTCAAAATTATGCTACAGTGATGTAATGAGAGTTGCTACGAATCTCAAAATGATGCTGCAGTGATGTGGTGAGAGTTGCGACTATCCTCAAAATGATGCGACAGTGATGTAATGAGAGTTGCTACGATCCTCAAAATGATGCTAAAGTGATGTGGTGAGAGTTGCTACTATCCTCAAAATGAGGTGACAGTGATGTAGTGAGAGTTGCTCCGAATCTCAAAATGATGCTCCAGTGATGTAGTGGGAGTTGCTACGAATCTCAAAATGATGCTACAGTAATGTCATGGGAGTTGCTACTTACCTAAGAAATGATGCTTCAGTGATGTAATGAGAGTTGCTACGAATCTCAAAATGATGCTACAGTAATGTCGTGAGAGTTGCGACTATCCTCAAAATGATGCTACAGTGATGTGGTGAGACTTGCTACGAATCTCAAAATGATGCTACAGTAATGTCGTGAGAGTTGCTACGATCCTCAAAATGATGCTACAGTGATGCGATAATTGCGATGAAGCTCAAAATGAAACTACAGTGATGTATTAAGAGTTGCTTAAAACCTCAAAATGATGCAGGGTGACTTTGTGGAAAGTCTTGCACTCCCAACACAATCATTCTCACGAATGCAGTGACAGGTCAGAGCCAAGGGAGCCTCCATGTCCACAGATGTCCACATGGCAGCTGGACTTCCTTTTTCACTCCTTCCCGTTCCTCCTGGTACTTTTTGGCCACCGTTTGTTTGATGGTCTGAAAATGACACCCAGAGTAAATCAATACATTGAAATTAGAGATGAAATAAACTGGAGATATCAACTACTGCTTTAGATCATTTCCACACAAACCTTTCTGGTTGGCAAACATATGAGGCTCAAGGACCTGAACCAGTTCCCTGAACCCTTCCCTCTCAACAGTGCTGAGGGGCTGGCAGTCCTTCAGGATCAAATTCAGCAGAGCCTCATCCAGCATCTGCTTCCTGGAAGCTGGATGGTTAAAGATGAAGGAGAGAAGAAATGAATAGGAATTAATTCTCCATGAAGCAACTGTGAGTCAGTTGGAGAGTGGCTGTATACCTGAGTTCATCCTGGTGGATCTGGGACTTCATTCTCATGCCTGGCCCCATCATGCCTCAGCACTGAAGAGGTGCTTTTGTTGAGATGAGACGCTTCTGTCCAACAAATGCCACATTCAACCTGCAGAAAAGAACATGAGTACTCAGCTAAAAGTTCCTTTCTTCATGGTGACTGGTGTTTCTTAGTCTTAGACCACCAGGTTTCCAATGAGGTGTATCGGATACGTTGTTGTGTGCCGCTGAAATCCGTCCAATTCCGGCGTTGTTTCCTCATGAAATATGTTTGCCTTAAAGCTCATTAAAGTGTTGAACCACAATATCGTTCACCATAACTTAGTCAACTTCAAGATAACCTACTTCTACATTCCAGTCCCGGCTGCTCCTGTTCTGCTGCAGTCCAGAAAACAACAACCCGATACAATTGGCGCTCCTTCCCACAGCTCCGGCCCGGATCCGCATGGTTCCGCTGACTGACTGTGAGACGCGCTCCCTCCAGAGTGGCACAGCCCGATGGGGGTCCTTATCTGGCACGGGGGCGTAAAACAGGTGCGACTGGAAAGCCTGGTTTATTCTGCGTCGAGGGAACGCGTTGCTCTGCAATACACCGCCAAGCCGCTAGGGGGTGTGGCTTTGTCTTTGTATTGTTTACGGGCTCTTGTCGGATTCCTTGGTTTTCTTCCGGTCACAGACAACAATTGTTGGCCATTTGTCAGTCTTTGTAGTGCCGCGAAGAGGCGTTGTAGAGGTGGTCGTACTTGAGCACCTCCTCGATAATCCTTTCTTCAGCTTGGTCCATTTTTTCTTGGAGCCTTCACCACAGAAACTTTGAAAATGGCGGTGTTGTGCTGCGACTGAACCAGAAATGACGTTCTGAGCGGACCAATCACAGTCCTCGACGTTGACGTCACCACGCGTCGACGCGATGCGTAAGCAGGATTTTTTGGAGGCGCGTGTCAGGCTACAGCGTCTTTAGGGGTCTGCGTCGACGGCGGAGGTACGAATACTACGCGACGCAGAAGCATAAATCAGGCTGAAATTAGGCTTGAAAGTCGAAAAGGTAGTTAGCATGTCAGGGATGAGACACCCTGATAGTCCAACAGGTAGTTAGCATGTCAGGGATGAGACACGCTTATCGTCCAACAGGAAGTTAGCATGTCAGGGATGAGACACGCTTATCGTCCAACAGGAAGTTAGCATGTCAGGGATGAGACACGCTTCTCGTCCAACAGGAAGTTAGCATGTCAGGGATGAGACACGCTTATCGTCCAACAGGAAGTTAGCATGTCAGGGATGAGACACCCTGATCGTCCAACAGGAAGTTAGCATGTCAGGGATGAGACACCCTGATAGTCCAACAGGAAGTTAGCATGTCAGGGATGAGACACCCTTATCGTCCAACAGGAAGTTAGCATCTCCATGGTTCCCTTGACCAGAAACCAGTGGGATCGTTCCATTCTGACATCTTGATTGACATTTGTCCTTCTCTTAGCTAAATAGCTGGCAATCATTTGAAAAAAAACTTGATTTACTTTTTGTATTTTGATCTTCAGCTCATTTGCATACTTTTGTTAAAATTCTCCCCTTTTTGTCTTTTTTTTCTGCTGTTTTTAGCACAAAGTCCACCTGGTGCCTAAAGACCAGTTCAGCATGGACTACGTTGAACCTTCAGTCCGCTGCATCAGCACCCATGGACGGTTCCCCCCTGACAGGAGGATTCTGGTGAGGAACATTAGTGGGACAGCGCTCTTGTTAGAAGGGTTCTGATCCACCTTCCCTCCCCCTGTAGCTCCTCCTGTGTCCCCTCAGGCTCTTGTTAGAACGGTTCTGATCCACCTTCCCTCCCCCTGTAGCTCCTCCTGTGTCCCCTCAGCGCTCTTGTTAGAAGGGTTCTGATCCACCTTCCCTCCCCCTGTAGCTCCTCCTGTGTCCCCTCAGCGCTCTTGTTAGAACGGTTCTGATCCACCTTCCCTCCCCCTGTAGCTCCTCCTGTGTCCCCTCAGCGCTCTTGTTAGAACGGTTCTGATCCACCTTCCCTCCCCCTGTAGCTCCTCCTGTGTCCCCTCAGCGCTCTTGTTAGAATGGTTCTGATCCACCTTCCGTCCCCCTGTAGCTCCTCCTGTGTCCCCTCGATTCGTGATTGGAAACATCGGCGGTTCAGGAAAGAAAACATGTACCATTGAACATCGCTCTCATCCTTCTACTCAGAACGCTGCGGTGGACTCCACCGTGTCCAGGCTTTGGGCAGATACGTCTTCATCCTCCACCACCACCAGCCGCTCCACCCCACCCACCCTGTGCAGGTCTACATTACCAGGGTCGGATCTGGCAGGGTGGAGGATCTTTGATTCATCTTAGCTTTCCTGCTCCGGCTGTTTGACAAACATTAAAATGGAGATGGTTGTTTGTGTCTTTCAGGCCACGCCAACGCCTCCTTCTGTCCCCACGCTTACGGCTGCCGAAACGTGCCGGTGTCTGAAAACCAGATCATTGTGGATGTGCCGGACCACCAGGTCCTCCTCACCTGCAGGTTCCTGCAGGCAGAGCCCTGTGGTGGTAGGTTTCCTGCTCCTCTGCTGGACTGATACCCTCTCCCTTTCCCCACACGTATCTGCTGTTTCTACTCTGTGCCTCCTTCTCCTCTGTCAGGCCTGGACTTCTTCCTTCTGTCTCTCCAGGATCACGTCCTGGTGGTGCCTGAGAGCAGCTCCAGCTCCAGCTCCCTGAACCAAGAACCACTGGAGAAATCTGACCACTTCATCAGCAACTGTGGCCTCAACAGCTTTCATGTCAAGTCGGTGTCTCTCAGCCTGAGTTGGTCCATGTTCTGTATCCCTGAATGTTCTAGAGGAACTAAACTGGGCCTGACTGGGACGCTTCTGTCTGCTCAGATTTGGGTTGTGAATGCATTCAGATGTCATTTACAAGCATTGGAACTAAAGACCTGAGCCTCAAGAATATTTAGTTCTTGATTTACTTTCTCTTGCAGGGTTTCATTTTGTGCTAATTTTCTTGTTAAGATCTTGTTTTTTTTGTTGTCCTTCCATTTAGCAAGTTTGGCTAAGAACCGTTTCCCCACTAAACTAATTTTCCTAAAATGTCTCGCTAACATTTCCTTTTTCTCTGTCGTCCCTCCTGTCCTTCGTCTCCATTCTGTCTCAGCTCAGCTGTGTCTCTTGGGCTCTCTTCAACAACGGCGCCCTGCCTTGTGCCTGCCATGAGGTTGGAGCTGAGAGTGACACCTGCGAGCCATTTGGTGGTCGGTGCCGCTGCAGGCCCCACGTGATTGGCCGAGACTGCTCCATGTGGGCCGCGGGTTGCTGGGGATTCCCCACTGCAGACGTGAGTGTCAGATTGGATGAATGATTAGTAATAAGGGCTTTTAATGATGAGTGAGAGGACGGACCAAACCAACCTGTCCAACCATCAGAGGACAGTTTGTTGTTCTAGTTTTAACACTTACTACATGACTCTCAGCATCATTTTTAGGTTATTCGCAACTTTCACTACATCACTGTCGCATCATTTTGAGATCGTTAGAAATTCTTCCGACATCACTGTCGCATTATTTTAAGGTTCGTAGCAACTCTTACTACATGACTGTCAGCATCACTTTGAGGTCATTTGAAACTTTCACTCAATTATTTTTAGCATCATTTCGAGTTCATTAGCAATTCTTACGACATCGTTGTCACATTTTTTTGGGATCATTAGAAATTCTTCCGACATAACTGTCGCATTATTTTAAGGTTCGTAGCAACTCTTACTACATTACTGTCAGCATCATTTTGAGTTCATAAGTAATTCTTACTACATCACTGTCGCATCATTTTGAGATCATTAGCAATTCTTCCGACATCAGTTTCGCATTATTTTGAGGTTTGTAGCAACTCTAACTAAATGACTGTCAGCATCACTTTGAGGTTATTCGAAAGTTTCACTCCATTACTGTCAGCATCATTTTGAGTTCATAAGTAATTCTTACTACATCACTGTCGCATCATTTTGAGATCATTAGCAATTCTTACTACAACACTATCGCATCATTTTGAGATCATTAGCAATTCTTCCGACATCACTGTAGCATTATTTTGAGGTTATCAGCAGCTCTACTACAACTTTCAAGACATTACTGTTAGCATCGTTTCGAGTTCATTAGCAATTCTTACTCCATCACTGTCGCATCATTTTGAGGTTCGTTGCAACTCTGACTACATGACTGTCAGCATCACTTTGAGGTAATTCGAAACTTTCACTACATTACTGTTAGCATCATTTTGAGTTCATTTGCAATTCTTACTACATCACTATCCCATCATTTCATATCACAAGCAATTCTTACTACATCACTGTCGCATCATTTTGAGATCATTAGCAATTCTTCTGACATCACTGTAGCATTATTTTGAGGTTTGTAGCAACTCTTCCGACATGACTGTCAGTACATTTTGAGTTTATTGGCAACTTTCACTACATTACTGTTAGCATTATTTTGAGTTCATTAGCAATTCTTACTCCATCACTGTCGCATCATTTTGAGGTTCGTTGCAACTCTTACAACATGACTGTCAGCATCACTTTGAGGTTGTTCAAAACTTTCACTTCATTACTGTTAGCATCATTTTGAGTTCATTAGCAATTCTTACTCAATCACTGTCGCATCATTTTGAGGTTCGTAGCAACTTTTACTACATTACTGTCGCATTATTTTGAGGTTCGTAGCAACTCTTACTACATGACTGTCAGCATCACTTTGAGGTTGTTCGAAACACTTACTACATTACTGTAAGCATCACTGACTTGATTAGCAACTACAACTCCATTACTGTTAGCATCATTTTGAGTTCATGAGCAATTCTTACTACATCACTGTCGCATCATTTTTAGATCTTGAGCAATTCTTCTGACATCACTGTCGTATTATTTTGAGGTTCGTAGCAACTCTTCCTAATGATTGTCACCATCACTTTGAGGTTATTCGAAACACCTACTACATTACTGTAAGCATCACTGAGTTGATTAGCAACAATCACTACATTACTGTTAGCATCATTTTTAGTTGATTAGCAATTCTTCCGACATCACTGTCGAAATATTTTGAGGTTCGTAGCGACTTTTACAACATTACTGTCGCATTATATTGAGGTCCGTAGCAACTCTTACTACATGACTGTCAGCATCACTTTGAGGTTATTCGAAACACTTACCACATTACTGTAAGCATCACTGAGTTGATTAGCAACTATCACTCCATTACTGTTAGCATCATTTTGAGTTCATTAGCAATTCTTACTAAATCACTGTCGCATCATTTTGAGATCATTAGCAATTCTTCTGACATCACTGTCGCATTATTTTGAGGTTCGTAGCAACTCTTCCTACATGACTGTCAGCATCACTTTGAGGTTATTCAAAACTTTCACTCCATTACTGTTAGCATCATTTTGATTTCATTAGCAATTCTTACTACATCACTGTCGCATCATTTTGAGATCATTAGCAATTCTTCTTATGTAACTGTCACATTATTTTGAGGTTCGTAGCAACTTTTACTACATTACTGTCGCATTATTTTGAGGTTCGTAGCAACTCTTAGTACATCACTGTCAGCATCACTTTGAGGTTATTCGAAACGTTCACTCCATTACTGTTAGCATCATTTTGAGTTCATTAGCAATTCTTACTACATCACTGTCGCATCATTTTGAGATCATTTGCAATTCTTCCGACATCACTGTCGCAATATTTTGAGGTTCGTAGCAACTCTTACTACATTACTGTTGAATTATTTTAAGGTTCGTAGCAACTCTTACTACATTACTGTCAGCATCACTTTGACTTTTTTGCAACTATCACTACATTACTGTTAGCATCATTTTGAGTTTTTGAGCAATTCTCACGACATCACTGTAGCATTAAATTGAGTTCATTAGCAACTCTTACTACATGACTGTCAGCATCACTTTGAGGTTGTTCGAAACACTTACTACATCACTGTAAGCATCACTGACTTGATTAGCAACTACCACTACATTACAGTTAGCATCATTTTAAGTTCATTAGCAATTCTTCCGACATCACTGTCGCAATATTTTGAGGTTCGTAGCAACTTTTACTACATTACTGTCGCATTATTTTGACATTCGTAGCAACACTTACGACATGACTGTCAGCATCACTTTGAGGTTATTAGCAACTATCACTACATTACTGATAGCATCATTTTGAGATCATTTGCAATTCTTCTGACATCACTGTCGCATTATTTTGAGGTTCGTAGCAACTTTCATTGCATTACTGTTGCATTATTTAAAGGTTCGTAGCAACAATAACCACATGACTGTCAGCAATACTTTGAGGTTTTTTGAAACTTTCACTCCATTACTGTTAGCATCATTTTGAGTTCATTAGCAATTCTTACTACATCACTGTCACATCATTTTGAGATGATTAGCAATTCTTCCGACATCACTGTAGCATTATTTTGAGGTTTTTAGCAACTTTTACTACATGACTGTCGCATTATTTTGAGGTTCGTATTAACTCTTACTACATGACTGTCAGCATCACTTTGAGTTTATTGAAACTTTCACAACATTACTGTTCGCATCATTTTGAGTTCATTAGCAATTCTTACTCCATCACTGTCGCATCATTTTGACATCATTAGCAATTTTTCCGACCTCACTGTCGCATTATTTTGAGGGTCGGAGCAACTCAGCTCAACTACTACTTACAATACTTACTACTACTAGCTCTCTTACCAAAGGATAAGAGAGACTAAGTCAGTTAAAAGCTAAGCTAAAAAGGGGAGTCTTGAGCCTCCTTTTAAAAACATCAACAGTCTCTGCTGTCCTGATGTTCTCTGGCTGGCTGTTCCAGAACTTTGGGCCATAATGGCTGGATGCAGCCTCCCCGTGGGTTTTAGTTCTGACTCTTGGAATGACTAAAAGGCCGGTGCCAGAGGACCTCAGGGTCCGCGAAGGTTGATATGACAAAAGCAGTTCAGATAAATAAGGTGGGCCAAGACCATTAAGACACTTAAAAACTACTAAAAGAACCTTAAAATTGATCCTGAAACACACGGGGAGCCGATGCAGCGACTTTAAAACTGGTGTAATGAGCTCCCGCCCTCTGGTCCTCGTCAGCACACGTGCTGCAGAATTCTGGAGTCATTGTAGATCATAGATGGTTGTTTTGGGGAGACCAGAGAGCAGCAGGGTACCACAAGAATCTGAACGACTGGAAATAAAAGCATGCATCAGCACCTCTGTGTTGGCCTGAGAGGAACGGGCGATTCTGGCTCTGTTCTTAAGATGATAAAAACCTCTCTTAGTTATGTTCTTGACGTGTGGAATGAAATTCAGCTCAGAGTCCAAAATGACACCCAGGTTCTTTACAGATTGTGAAGGTGATGTGATACTTTGATGAGTTTAGGATCACTCAGAGATCAAAGACTGAAGCAGGAGATCAATGAACAAAATTCAGACATCAAAGACAGAATTCAGACATCAAAGACAGAATTCAGACATCAAACACATCCCTGATGGAGGCTACACCCCCCCCCCCAGACAGTTTCCATTTAAGTAGTAAGTTTTATTTGTACAGCGCCAAATCACAACAAATGTTATCTCATGACACTTCACAAGTAGAGCAGGTCCAGCGCCTCACTCCTTCAATCAGTTTCTTCTCCGCTTCGAGGACCCTGACACCCCCCCCCCAGCACCAGACTCACACCACCACCTGACGACACGCCCCTCAGTGTGACCACAGCAGACGTGAGGAAGACCTTTCAGGGAATCAACCCTCGCAAAGCTGCAGGCCCAGACAACATCCCAGGGTGAGGACTGAAGGACTGTGCACAACAGCTATCCAAGGTGCTGGCGGACATCTTCAACACCTCACGGGCGCTGCCATCTGTCCCCACCTGCCTAAAGACTGCCACTATTGTCCCTGTCCCCAAGTGCTCCACAGTGACAGGCCAAAATGACTACCGACCCATTGCACTCACCCCAGTAGTCATGAAGTACTTTGAGAGGCTGGTCAAGGCCCACATAGAGGTCTCCATCAATGTCTCTGTGGACCCCCACCAGTACGCCTACAGGCAACACCGCTCCACTGATGACGCCATTTCACCAGTGGTCCACAGAGCCCTCACCCATCTGGAGAGCAGGAACTCCTATGTCCGCCTTCTCTTCCTGGACTTCTCCTCTGCCTTCAACGCCATCATCTCACATGGGGGACCTGTTCAGTGGACCTGAGGACTGGTGACCTGTTCAGGGTGAACCCTGCCTCTCACCAAATGTCACCCCCCCATAACCTTTAACAAATCAGTGGTACAGAAAATGGATGGAGTGACTGATTCACTGCAGAGGCACAGTGATGTTATTAATGGAGGAGTCTTTTCATTAAAGACTGAAGCTCCATACAAGACAGAGTCTGTAGACAAGAACATCACAACCTGGGAAGCTCTCACTTCTTTGGACAGACAGCTTTGATTTCAGCTTCTACCTCTGTAAAATTGAAAGTAAAGTAAATTGAGCACCTGTGAAGGTAAAACTGATGATGTCATGACTTGTTCAGTCCTCCAACGTTAAAGTCCAACAAGCTTTTGATTGGCTCTGATTCTCTGTGGCAAAATCCTACAAGAGGAAACAGAAAATCTTGAGGTTGTCTCACTTTTTTTGAAAGAAACTCAGCACAGGACAGTGATAGGAGGCTTGTTTCCTTGATGTGGGCTTCACCTCCACTGTTGTCCACATTTAAATGCTGGCTGATGCTGGTCCCCTGTTGAAACCTGGACCAGACCAGGGACCTTCAGACCTTCAGTCTAACGCTGTTCCAGCATTGGATGAAAGAGACTGGTGCTCTCGTCTTCTTCAACATTGACTTGTTCTACCAGGACAAGAGAATCTGAGCTTGGATGTCATTTAGCAGTCAAAGGCTTGTTAAACTGGTCAACATCAGCTGGTGTTCACTCTGATGATGTAGCGATGGTCTGGATTCTTCCTTCTGGAGCACCAAGCTGCTGGGAAGAAGCCTGATGATGTCAGAGTTGTGTTCAGTGGCTCCTGCTGGGTCCATGTCTGACAAATGGGCTCCAAAGAGTTCAGCTGTTTCAGAGGTCAGGGTTGCTGTCGGCAGACGAGGTGGCCGAGTGGTTAAGGTGATGGACTGCTAATCCATTGTGCTCTGCACGCGTGGGTTCGAATCCCATCCTCGTCGCGAGTGTCTCTAGTTTCTGCTCCTAGATTATGGAATTACTGTGAGGCTTTTAACTGACACAGATACCAGTTGAGTCAACTTCCCTTACATAACCTGACCAAAACAACTCTGAAATCCAGAGCTCGCATGTGTCAATCACCTCTGGAGAAGGTCCCGCCCCCTTAGAGCAAAAATCCTCCCATCAGTGAAGAAAACTGAAGACACCTCTTGGATGAGAGCTGAAGCGTCTTCAAGAAACCTGAAACAGTCCACTTAGTACGTTTAAATAATTCTACAATCCTACAGTTTCACTGAGCTTTTGTCCAAAGCCACGTTCATGTATCACATGTATATAATATATATGTGACACTCTTTCATCTACTCATTAACCAAAAATACAGTCTAATTCCAGTAAATTTGTGCAGAAGAAAACGTTATTTGTGCTGCTTCTTTATTTATTTATTTAGTTTAGTTCGTATTTTTTAATGTATTTTCTTTCAATTCACATTTTGTCCATGAACTTCATAATCAGAGTCGCCATCTCATCACATGACTAAAGTCTGGGTTCTGTATTGGTGGTAAAATATCCTTCCATGCCCCTCACTAGTTTGCACACAGAAAAGCATTTTTTACTGGTTTCAGATCTCTTAGCTTGTTCGCTCTCTTAAACCAGCTGTGGCAGCTTTCATTGTGTGATCGTTGTCGTCATCTTCCACTTATTCCTTACTAGTAAGGGTCGCGGGGTGTGGAGCCTATACCAGCATCTACGGGCAAGAGGCGGGGTTCACCCTGGACAGGTCGCCAGTCCATCGCAGGGCCAACACACAGAGACAAACAACCATTCGCACTCACATTCATACCTACAGTCAATTTAGAGAATCAATCAGCCTCGTCCTCTCTTGATGTCTTTGGACTGTGGAGGAAGCTGGAGTACCAGAGAGAACCCACACAGGAACAGGGAGAACATGGAGACTCACACAGAAAGATACTGTGCCAGAGCTGGGACTCAAACCCGGAACCTTTTTGCTGTGAGGCCACAGTGCTGACCACTGCACCACTGCACCACGTGCACCCCTCATTGTATGATTTATTTTGAAATATAAATATGGAACAGAACCATTGGAATAAGATGTCAGGACATTTGAAGGAATGTCAATCTCCTGTTGAAATGTTGCAGTGTGCAGCTGAGGCTCTCTGGCAGTGGCACCAGGAGCCCCAATGGCAGAACCTGGACCCTCCTGGAGGAGAACCACAGGTGAGTGCCTTCTTGGCTCCAGATTGATGGAAATCAAGTGTCTGAGGCTGTTAGCAGCCATTAAGTTGATCTGGTTGGCACTGGTATTTGTTCTTGCTGCAGCTCAGGAGTGATTCAGGAGAAGAGTTTCAGAACAGCCAAGGTTGGGGACTGGAATTTTAAAATTTCCCCTGGAACCAGACAACCTTGGGAGGTAAAACCTCCAATCCTAGCCACTCAGATGCAGCAGCAGAAGAAGCTGTCATCCACCCTGACAGTCAGAGCATCAAGTCAAGAAAACATCACCATCTTGTAGTTCCAAACCTCCACCTGTCAGCTTCAGCTACTTCTGATTGTGGGACTTTAAACTTGAACACAATGGAATTTGGACAAGGAGTTTTCCTTCCAGTCCAAACATCATCGTCCAGCCTCCAACCAGAGGTCCATCAGTTATCATGGAGCCACAGGTGGAGTCTGGATTCTTTTCTAGAATGAGACGGCAATGACAGTCCTGCCAAGTGACATCACTGACATGACTGGATGACTTCAGTCACGTGACTGGATGACTTCAGTCACATGACTAGATGACAGTGTAGATGCAAATGTAGAGGTTGGGGAAATCTCTGAGAATCCAGCTTGAACCCACAGCCTCCTTGTTTTCCAAAAACCCAAACAGCGACCATCAGTCTCCCTCCAATCCTGTACTTGGGTAAACAACAAAAACAGAGTAAAAGTCTCTGGCAACATATTTGCTTCCTGTAGGGTTTCTTCATGTATGTGTGGTGTACCTGCTCTCCCAGAGGACTGCCATCTTTGTTCTGTGGGCTGACATGTTTTAGTGTCAGCACAGGTCATAGCGCTGAGACTGAACTCTCATTCTCCTCCAAGTATTATTTCCACCTCACACTCCTACATATATTCAAGTGAACAGGGAACACAAATTTATGCTCAACTTCTCCTGTGTATTCATCCACAGTCACTAAACAACAACAAACCAAACAAAAGAGGTTTGCTAGCGTGGCGATCAGCTGTAGTTCACCATCTTATCCAGGTCACATGACTCAGGAGTAGCGTGGCCGTCTGGCAACCAAAGGGTGGCTGGTTTGATCCTCACTTTCTCCAGTGACCATGTCAAAGTGTCCTTGAGTAAGAGACTGAACCCCTAAATACTTCTGATGAGTAGGTTGGCTCCTTGCATGGCAGCCTTCAGCATCAGTGTGTGAGTGTGTGAATGAGAGGACATTGTTCAGCTCCTTGAGTGCTGCTGAGGTAGAAAGGCTCTGTACAAACTGAGTCCTTTTACCATTTCTTTCCTGCTTCTAGCAGCGCTGTCGTCACTTCCTGTGACCGTGGAGGGAAGGGGTCCCCCTTCAGAATAAGTTTGATATCATTGTTACTTCCTCTTCAACATGCCTTTAGCAGACCAACTCAGAGAGCAGCACAGTGAGGTAGTGTGGCCGAGCGGTCTAAGGCGCTGGATTAAGGCTCCAGTCTCTAAGGAGGCGTGGGTTCAAATCCCACCACTGCCATCATGTCCCAGGTCACTGGAGAGGTGTGGCTCTCACAGCCTTTCCTTTCACTTCCACAGGTATCTTCAAACCTGTGACCAAAAGAAGAAGTAGGTCCTGAAAACTCTCCAGCTGGTCCAGAATGCTGCGGCCCGCGTGTTGACTAGAACTAGTAGACAGTACTCCTGTACTGGCTTCTCTGCATGGCTACCTGTCAAATTTAGAATGGAATTCTAAATTCTCCTTCTAACATACAAAGTCCTCAACAATCAGGCTCCTTCCTACCTGACAGAGCTCCTAGTCCCCTATTATCCAGCTAGAACCCTTCGCTCCCAAGATGCAGGGTTACTGGTGGTTCCTAGAGTTCTAAAAGTAGACTGGGAGCCAGAGCCTTCAGCTATCAGGCTCCCCTCCAGTGGAACCGTCTCCCAGTTTCAGTCCAGGATGCAGACACCCTCTCGACCTTTAAGAGCGGACTAAAGACCTTCCTATTTGATCAGGCTTATAGTTGGGCTGCTTAGGGTGGTCCTTAGATATGCTGCTATAGGCTTAGGCTGCTGGGGGATCTCCCATGGTGCACTGGGCTTCTCTCTACTCCTCTCTGTCCTCCTTTATTTGTCATTTATAAATCATACTCAGATGTGTCACTAACTCCCTCTCCCTTCATCCCAGATGTCGGTGCTGCTGGAGGAGGCTGCAGACCTGAAGAGGCTCAAGCTGCCACCCGTAGCTCCACCTGCTCATCGTCTGTCCATCAGTCTCTTCCCTTCTCTCTCTCTTTATCTCTGTCCCTCTCTTTCCTTCTGTATATCGGTCTTCCTCCATTCTCTGTCTTTGTCTCTGCCCCGCTTTCCTGCTCTCTTTCCCCCCAACCGGTCAAAGCAGAAGGCCATCCCCACTGATCCTGGATCTGCTCGATGTTCCTGCCTGTTAAAAGGAAGGTTTTTGTCACCACTGTTGAAGGATGTGCTGCTGGTGGAGAACTGTTGGGTGGAGGTTCATTGAAGGAGTTTGGTTCGAGACCTGCTCTACTAGTAAAGAGTCATGAGAGAACTTTTGTTGTGATTTGGTTCAATACAAATAAAACTGACTTGACTTGACTACATCTATATACATGTACATCCCTATAGGTTTATCTTTACATCTCTATAACAACATCTTGTCTTATTATGGCAAAAGGTTTCTGAGGTTTGTACAGTAACTTGGGGGGGGGGGTACCACAGCATTAGCTGTTTCCCATGGACTCTGCATCATTCACAACTCCTAAGCAGGTTACTAAAACAATATTATGAAGAATAATAATCATTTACAATATTTTCATAAAGCAGCAAACTGACAGATCCTTGTCCCTGATTCTTCTCTCTCTCTGCCCTCCATGCAGGTCCTACCTCAGACGGTGCTCACAGTGGTCCTCAGTGAGCTCAGGGAGCTTGTGAGGATAACCAGACACATGAAAAACTAGAGGGAACATTGGCTGGAGCTCAGTGTCTCCTGATGTACATGGCAGGGCAGCTGCTGCTGATGTCATCAAAATGAGCCCTGGAATCACAAGGTTTGCTGTGACGAGAGGCACTGACATCAAGACATGTTTGGAGCTGTTTATGGTTGATGGTTCTGTTCATGCCACTGTCACTAAAAAGAGTCAGCATTGCTGTGACAAACCTCAAAGGAAAAAAAGTCCATGGTGACAAGTGGAAAGACATTGATGAGGGACACCTGGATGCTTCTATTGGTGTTCTTCTTCTTCCTGGAGTGTTCAGATCCTGCAGTGAGGCCACTGATCGTCTCTGGGGCGCATCGACAGGCAGAAATATTTTCTGGGCCACAAGGCCACTTCAGAACTTTCAACAAACATCAAGAGTCCTCAGATTTGACGACAGAGACACCGGAGCAAGAACTGACAAGCTTGCCCCCATTGGGGATGTCTGGGAAAGATGGGTGCAGCTCCTTGCACCAACATTCAACCCAGGGCCAGAGGTGAGAGTGGATGAACGTCTTGTCACTTTCTGAGGAAAATGCCCCTTCCAGCAGTCCATGCCCAGTAACCAGGAAGGACGGCAGAGCAGAGTTTGTGTTCTGGCCTGTTCTGCTTTTCATTTAGTGTTTATATTAAAGTTCTGTTGCTGAAAAAAAGACTTTTATGCCAAACCCAAAGGTTCATTTTATCATTTTTTAATTGAAATCGAGGGTTTACTGACTAAAAAAAGGTCCAGAGGCCCACAACAAAATATTCAAACCAATATTTCCATGGATAAGGAAGCCTAACAAGGAAACCAAGAGATGGAAACAACTTGGATGATAGAAAATTGTTTTTAGTGAATTTTACAGCTGATTGAAGATGTGGGTCAAAACTGACCGTTACCATAGAGATGGGAACAGAAAACTCAAATGGAAGCTCAAAAGGGGACTGAGCTCCAATGGTAGAGTGCTAGCTTAGCATGTGAGAGGTAGAGGGATCCATGCCCTCCTTCTCAGAATACTTCAGCTTGTTCTGTTGATCAGAGGAGCTGCTGGGTGATGAATGCTGATGTTTGTCCACTGCTGTGATAAAGTGTCCCCTGTTACTGAGATGAGGATGAACACCTGCTCAGGTCAAAGCTGCAATCAAACCAGGGACTCTGAACCTCCCACACAGTGAAGGAGTTTGTCCTGCAGGTTGATGGACGCTTTAGAATTCCTTCAACATTGATTACTTTCCTGTCTCCTGCTGAGTCAGCATCCAGAACCTGGTCAAGAGGAGGCTGAGAGCTCAGGAGGTGATGTGACGGCTGGTTGGACAACTCAGCAGCCAGAGCTTCCAGTCTGAGACCCCAGCTCCACACCATGGAGAGCCTCCTGGATGATGTCCTCACAGCGTCCCTGTTTGTCTCCTGGCTGCAGCTGGACGCCTTAACAGCTCTGAGAGTCCAGCAGTGTTGCTCTCTGTCCATCTGATGTCAGTCCTCTCCTGTGTTCGTCCGTTGAGGAGAAGGGAGACTGATTTCTCTTCCTCTCTTCTCTCCAGACGACCTTCTTCCTGTGTCAAACTACTTTGCTCTGCTCAAAGATCAAACTGATCCAGTGGCTCCAGGTGCCTGGACCTCTCTGGAGCAGCCGGTCCTGAGTGGATCCAACAGTTTCCCATGGGTGACTCTGTCGTGGTCTCTCTCCTGCTGTCTCCAACTCTCAGAGTGCTTCTACTGGTTTCTCCCCATCGTCCCTGTTGCTAGGCAGAACACTGGTGAGGACTGAGGCCAGGTCTGTTGAACTCCCAGGTGCCATCACCTGCTGTCTTCCTGGTGCCAAAGTTGTGGACATTATTGAACGTCTCCAGGACTCATCGATCTCCACCCCTCCTGCAGGTTCTCCCCGTCTCTGTGAGGGTTCTCTCTGGTTCTCCAGCTTCCTCCCACAGTCCAAAGACATCAAGAGGGTAGTGGTTACCTGGACACTCTGAATGACTGTGAGTGTGAATGGTTGTCTGTCTGTCTGTGTTGGTCCTGGGATGGACTGGCGACCCATCAAGGGTGAACCCCCTCCTCACCTGATGTCAGCTGTGATAGGCTCCACCCCCACGAACCATTGCAGACAATCAGTATAGAAATGGAAACTTAGCTGCTATGTTGAATCACTAAAACCTTCTGAAGTCTACTTTTGCTTCAGTGGTAAAGTAGAATGTTATTAACTCTCTCAATGGTTTGAATTCTGATTTCCACCTCTTTTTAACAGATCCACATTTCTAAACTAACAGGTTTATTTTGCTCCTTTCTTTTAGCAGAGGATGGTTTTGATCCATCAACCTCTGGGTTCTGGCCCAGCTCTCTTCCTCTGCACCACTCTGCTCTACCATTTATTGAACAGGTCTTGATTTAGGAGAGCAGGACTGAGACAAGAACACGAATGTGAGTGTTGAAGGTTCATAATTTGGCTCTGAAGCCTCAGCAGGTAAAGATTCATCTCTTATTTCAGAGGTGATTTGAAGAATTCATTGTTGCTGAACTGTTGATGCTTCAATTTCTGGACGTTCACTGGTGGAATGTTTGAGGGTCAGAGGTGAAAAGAGGACAAGTGCACCTGTTGTGTGTGATGGGGCACCAGCATGGAGGAAGTTGTCAAACATTTCCAGCTAAACAGCAGGAAACTTCAAGTAAAGAATTAAAATTATTTAATTTAGTGTTTAACTGCCAGGCCTCTGGAATAAAAACAAAGGAACAACTGACGACCTCACCATGACTTCACCCTGATAACCAGGAGGTAACCTGGTAGTCAGAGCAGCGGTGCTCAGGTCTGTGGACTCAGAGGAGGGTTCTTCTTCTGGTCCTGGGTTTGAAGACATCAGCAGCCTTTTTGGAGTCAACTGGGATGTTCCTCTCAACAGACAGCAGCATTAAATCAGAGAGCCTGTCTGCTCCATGGCTCCTCCTGAGCTGGTCCTGGATCAGCTTCCGTTTGGAGAGTCTCCGTTACACTGGAGCAGAGGTCACTGGCAGTGCTGCATATACTGGGAGGAGCCTGTGGCTCTGGGTACACTGTGCCCATGTTGTTGGCTTGAAGGCAGCTCAGCGTTACTGCACATTGGTGTTTTGGAGAGTTCAAGATGAGGAGAACACCTCAAGTTCAGGACATTTTCTTCCCAGAGTGATAAAAGCAGCCAACACCTCCAGCACAGAGAGGAGAGACCTGCCACACCTCTCCAGAGACCTGGGACATGATGGCAGTGGTGGGATTTGAACCCACACCTCCTCAGAGACTGGAGCCTTAATCCAGCACCTTAGACCACTCAGCCACACTACCTCACTGAACAGGTCAGTGAGTTGGTCTGCTAAAGGCATGTTTAACAGGAAGTAACAATGATTTCAAACTTATTCTGAAAGGTGACCCCTTCCCTCCCGTGGTCACAGGAAGTGACGACAGCACCGCTTGAAGAAGCCGGGAAAGAAATGGAAAAAGGACTCAATTTAAACAGAGCCTTTCTACCTCAGCAGCCATGCTAGCAAACCCCCTTTTGTCTGGTTTGGACAGACAGACAGACAGACAGACTACTTTATTAATCCCTTTTGGACGTTCTGCGAGGGAAATTGCACTCTCCTCAACATACATTCACAGCACTGTTACCATAGATTAGACTAAAAATAGCAAAGAAGAGAAAACAAAGACTATATATATATATATATATATATATATACATATATACATGTGCGTGTGCCTGTGTGTACCTGGATGGTTATGTATATGTGCATAGTGACAGGAATAATCATAATATTAATTGTTCTTAATTGTTATTATAACAATAATAATAATTATCACACTAATAATGATGATGTTATAATATAATAATGGTGATGATGATATAATATAATAAAAAATATAATAGTTATAATAATAATAATAATAGCAGTAGTAACAATAATTATATAATAATAATAATAATAATCATCATAATAATAATGTACAGTCTCTTATATTGCACGAGTGTCCGGTTGTTATCGGGGCAAGCTAATGGTGCTCAGCCCTCTCCTACAGTCCCTCTGTTGGCCCTCCCAACCCTCCAGTGAGGAGTTTAACAGTTTAATGGTTCGGGGGATGAAGGAGTTCTTCAGTCTGGTTGTTGTTTGGTGACTGTGGATGAACACACAGGAGAAGTTGAGCATGAATCTGTGTTCCTGTTCACTTGAATACATGCAGGAGTAGCAGGTGGAAATACTACTGTTTATTTTTGTTCTGATTTCAGAACTGTTGACACAACGGTGTCAGATTAAAGCATCTCCACCTTCCAGATGCTGGTCTCCTTCTGGGGTCCTGACTGACCTCCATCTTGTGCTCTGTATCCACCTGAACCCAGCAGCTCCAGATCCCTTCACTCCCTTACAGGGATAGAAAATGGCTGCTGGACGGAAGTCCCCCAACTGTGGCTGTTCTGAAACTCTTCTCCTCAGTCACTCCTGAGTTGACACTGAGATGGAAACTCTGAGTATCAGGTTCAGAACAGCTGAGCTGAGTTGCTTCCATCAACTGAGTGTGTTCACTTTGAGTGTCACAAGTGCACAACCACGACAAAATGACATCAATGTAGCCCTGATACCACGAGTCACCATGACAACGAGAACAAAATAACAAGTTACTTTGAAACAAGACCTTCATATATTTATGATGACATCACCAATATGAGCCTTCCCAGTCTGTCAGGTGGTAGAATTCAGTCACCACCAATGACATCAGAGTCAGAGTTTAGAGATCAAAGACAGACATTAAAGTCAATATATTAAATTTGTTGTTTCCATGGAGGGGCAGTTTTACATTTTTATTCTTGGATGCATTTATATTTTAGAATCAGAAAGGCAGTTACAATGACATCATCAAGACAAAACCTGGTGTTACAAAGGTGAGGTGAACAATTTTAACAGTCAATCCCAAATTTAGGCCTGAAGTTAGAAAATAATATTAGCTAGCTAGCAACGTTAGCTAGTTAATGTTAGCAAGCTGGCAATATTAAGCACCATCAAATAGTTAAAACAAGGTCAGCAGCTGTTATGATGATGGTCACATGATTTAACCTTCCTCCTGTGTGACCTGTTTTAGGATTTAAATGCATCAAAGAACCACATCAATTTGTTTATTGTATCAAGGATTTTTGACTTTGTCAGGAACCTCTAGTTCAAAAAAATAAAAGAAAAAATGTTTTTCACTGAATTATAAAATCATAAGGATTGGTTTAGACCCAGTTATCAAAATAAGATGATAAAGCAACAATCAGAGCCAAACCTGAAGTCAGAAGTGCACTGTCAGCAACACTGCCAGCAGCTCCTCTCCCAGTCATGGGAGCTTCAGGGACTCTCATCAGCCTCGTTCTCCCATCGACCTGCACAACAACACAACAAAGACCATCCTTGATGTGTCTGCATAGAATGCATTTGTGTTGTGGACCCACATCCACCAAGAGTGCAACAGCGTCCTCCTCAGCAGCCCTGCCTCAACACCAACCAGAACAGCCACAGCCACAACCCCACTCAGGATCTGGTTCCAGAAGAAAAAGGTGTCAGGACTGCCCAAGCAGTCAGGACAGCAGGACAAATGGATTGTGCTTCAACTGCAGGAAACATCTCTGCAGAGAACACACAGAAGTGTCACACATGAATCTAAACACACACAATCAATCAATCAATCAATATTTCCATGGATAAGGAAGCCTAACAAGTTCACCAAGAGATGGAAACAAGTTGGAGGATAGAAAATTGTTTTAGTTTATTTGACAGCTGATTGAAGACGTGGGTCAAAACCGACCGTTACCATAGAGATGGGAACAGGAAGCTGACACAAGAGGAAGGTTCCAGCTCTGAACACACAAGTCCACAATCTTCAGCTTGAGGTGAAGATGGTTTACAAGGAGAAGTGTGACCTCAAGTGTGAGCTCAACTCCATCCAGGCAGAGAAGAACAATATGAGAGAAGAACTCACTGAGAAGAAGACGACTCTTGAACAGCTGAGATCCCAGAGTGAGGAGAGACAGGCAGAAAATGGATGTTTGAGGAGACGAGTTTCTACTGCATCTCAGGCGACAGAGACCTTCACTGCAGAGTTGGCCCACCTCGAATCAAGGAAGGACCAGGACCCCACAAAGACTGGCAGTCTGAACGGTGAAGTTCAGAGTCTTCTATGTGCAGTGAGAACACAAAAGAAGAAAAGGAGCAGTGCTCAGTGGGAAATCCTGGGAAATCTTCATGATTTAAAAAGCTGTTTGAAAGAGGAAAATCATGACCTTCAAGTGAAAGTCCAGCAAACTTCTGAAAAGCAAGCAGACCCTCCCCTACGTCCAGCCAGAGAAGAGCAAGCAGACTCTCCCCTATGTCCAGCCAGAGAAGAGCAAGCAGACTCTCCCCTACGTCCAGCCAGAGAAGAGCAAACAGACTCTCCCCTACGTCCAGCCAGAGAAGAGCAAGCAGACTCTCCCCTACGTCCAGTCAGAGAAGAGCAAGCAGACGCTCTCATATGTCCAGCCAGAGAAGAGCAAACAGACTCTCCCCTACGTCCAGCCAGAGGAGAGCAAGCAGACTCTCCCCTACGTCCAGCCAGAGAAGAGCAAACAGACTCTCCCCTACGTCCAGCTAGAGAAGAGCAAGCAGACTCTCCCCTACGTCCAGCTAGAGAAGAGCAAACAGACTCTCCCCTACGTCCAGCCAGAGAAGAGCAAACAGACTCTCCCATACGTCCAGCCAGACGAGAGCAAGCAGACTCTCCCCTACGTCCAGCCAGAGAAGAGCAAACAGACTCCCCCCTACGTCCAGCCAGAGAAGAGCAAGCAGACTCTCCCCTACGTCCAGCCAGAGGAGAGCAAGCAGACTCTCCCCTACGTCCAGCCAGAGAAGAGCAAACAGACTCTCCCCTACGTCCAGCCAGAGGAGAGCAAGCAGACTCTCCCCTACGTCCAGCCAGAGAAGAGCAAGCAGACTCTCCCCTACAGCACTGACAGCTTTCAAACTGTACAGCGAGTTAAGAAAAATACTCTCTTTCAACCTTTTTATTAACTGTCCTCATAAACTTGTCTTTTAATAAACTTTCTATTCTTCTGTTAACTTTAAGTTCACTGTTAAGTAACTGGATGGATGACAACAACAGAGATGCCTGTTTCTGAGTTGAGTCATTTGGAGGTTGATCTCATGGTAGATAAAACTGCAGGCTCACTGCTGCAGAAACTTGCTTTTTCCTTTGTTTGGTGACGCATTTCCTTTGTTTGGCAGGAGGCAGGGTGAAGGGAAGTAGACCCAAATGAAGAGGAGGGTAAGGAGGGTGAACAAAAGAGGTTTGTTAAAGAGACTGGAGACTGGAGACTTGGCTGAAGATGAGAGACTGGAGGTGAGAGACCAGGAAAACCTGGAGGCTAGAGACTAGCAGCTCGTGACTGGAGACTTGGAGCTCGTGACTGGCGGCTGTCACAATGCTTGACGTAGACTTCGACATCCCAACACAGCAGTACAATAAACACCACCACACTAACGACTCCATCGGTCCTTCAAAAAGATCATTCAACAACAGAGAACAACTCTGTGGTAGAATTCAACACTTGGCAACTAAAGAAAGAGGCAGAATCGTCTTAAAATGC
This sequence comes from Aulostomus chinensis, assembly GCF_037954235.1. Taxonomy (NCBI): domain Eukaryota; kingdom Metazoa; phylum Chordata; class Actinopteri; order Syngnathiformes; family Aulostomidae; genus Aulostomus; species Aulostomus chinensis. The sequence goes on along the minus strand of NC_141320.1, from coordinate 23,265,160 downwards.
ATAAGAAGGTCCTCAGTAAAGCCAGAGCCGCTTCAGTAAACACAGAAACTGCTGCTAAACCAGATATTTCTTGAGACCACTTTCATCAAATTTACAGTCCAGAACTTCATTCAATGATGACCTCATCAAAACCTTCATCCTGTCTCTTAGATTGTTTCCTACTAGGCTGCCTAAGGAAGTCTTCCCTCAGTGAGCACCTCTTTATTCAATCTGATTCCTCTGTCTGTAGTAACAGGATATGAACCACAGTCCTTGAAGGTAGCTGTCATTAAACCACTGCTTCAGAAGCCTCCTCTAGAACCTAGCGCTCTCAGCACCGGGACTCCAGCCGCTGAGTCTCCTTCTCCCAGCTGCAGCAGGAAGTCTTCAGCGGCGGCGAGGATCCGCTCCTGGACCGACACCCGCAGCAGCTGTGCGGTGCACATGTTGAGGTTCTACCGGCGCCACTCAGCCTTCAGGAGACGAAGACCGAGGCCTTCCGCTTCTTTTCTTCTTCTTCTTCTTCAAAACGAGCAGAGTCCAAGCTCTGTTCTCTGTGCCACTCCAGACTCGCTAACCTGGTAGCAGCGGTAGTGATGAGTGGAGTGATCCAGGATTTCGTTTTGAAAAACGCGTATTGATGACGTATTTAGTGACGTCCAAAGCCTCGCCAACCGGCAGTGACCACGTGACTGATTCAAGACCTGGTTCTCTGGCTTGGCGTGAGATTCTAAACCACGAAAGCCTGATTTATGCTTCTGCGTCACGTCGACGCAAACCCCAACAAAATCCTGCCTCCGTGTCGCATCGACGTGTGGTGACGTTAACGTCGAGGACTGTGATTAGTCCGCTCAAAACGTCATTTCCGGTTCAGTCGCAGCACAACAACACCGCCATTTTCAAAGTTTCTGTGGTGAAAGCTTCAAGAAAAAATGGACCAAGCTGAAGAAAGGATTATTCGCGGCACTACAAAGACTGACAAATGGCCAACAATTGTTGTCTGTGACCGGAAGAAAACCAAGGAATCCGACAAGAGCCCCGTAAACAACACAAAGACAAAGCCACACCCCCTAGCGGCTTGGCAGTGAATTGCAGAGCAACGCGTTCCCTCAACGCAGAATAAACCAGGCTTTCCAGTCGCACCTGTTTTACGCCCCCGTGCCAGATAAGGACCCCCATCGGGCTGTGCCACTCTGGAGGGAGCGCGTCTCACAGTCAGTCAGCGGAACCATGCGGATCCGGGCCGGAGCTGTGGGAAGGAGCGCCAATTGTATCGGGTTGTTGTTTTCTGGACTGCAGCAGAACAGGAGCAGCCGGGACTGGAATGTAGAAGTAGGTTATCTTGAAGTTGACTAAGTTATGGTGAACGATATTGTGGTTCAACACTTTAATGAGCTTTAAGGCAAACACATTTCATGAGGAAACAACGCCGGAATTGGACGGATTTCAGCGGCACACAACAACGTATCCGATACACCTCATTGGAAACCTGGTGGTCTAAGACTAAGAAACACCAGTCACCATGAAGAAAGGAACTTTTAGCTGAGTACTCATGTTCTTTTCTGCAGGTTGAATGTGGCATTTGTTGGACAGAAGCGTCTCATCTCAACAAAAGCACCTCTTCAGTGCTGAGGCATGATGGGGCCAGGCATGAGAATGAAGTCCCAGATCCACCAGGATGAACTCAGGTATACAGCCACTCTCCAACTGACTCACAGTTGCTTCATTGATCATTAATTCCTATTCATTTCTTCTCTCCTTCATCTTTAACCATCCAGCTTCCAGGAAGCAGATGCTGGATGAGGCTCTGCTGAATTTCATCCTGAAGGACTGCCAGCCCCTCAGCACTGTTGAGAGGGAAGGGTTCAGGAAACTGGTTCAGGTCCTTGAGCCTCATATGTTTGCCAACCAGAAAGGTTTGTGTGGAAATGATCTAAAGCAGTAGTTGATATCTCCAGTTTATTTCATCTCTAATTTCAATGTATTGATTTACTCTGGGTGTCATTTTCAGACCATCAAACAAACGGTGACCAAAAAGTACCAGGAGGAACGGGAAGGAGTGAAAAAGGAAGTCCAGCTGCCATGTGGACATCTGTGGACATGGAGGCTCCCTTGGCTCTGACCTGTCACTGCATTCGTGAGAATGATTGTGTTGGGAGTGCAAGACTTTCCACAAAGTCACCCTGCTGACAGTTTGGCCCCAGTCCAAAGAGGCATGATGGAGGACTGGGCCATCACCAACAAAGTGAAGTGTCTTGTGAGCGACGCAGCACCAAACATGACAGCATCCACTAGACAGCTCCAAATTCACCACTCAGTCTGCACTGCACATCGTCTGAATCTAGGAGTCAGAAAATCCTGTGATCAGATCCCCACTTCCATCATCAGACACAAAGCCAGGAACACTGTCACATCCTTCAGATCAGCACTACAGCCAAGGAGAAGCTGGCTCAGGTGCAGCAACAGATGGGAGGGCCAACCCTGAAACTCATCAGTGAGGTGCCAACACGCTGGAACAGCACACACAGCTGTCAGGGCTGCATGATGAGAGGGAACCAGTGTGGGAACCTCTGGCCTCTCTAAGACAGATTTGACTCCACTGACAGCTGAGGAGTTCACCACCATAGGAGAAGCACTTCTAGTAAACAGAGGTCATTCTAGTAGCCTGGTCCCTCTGTGGTTGAGCTATAATTTTAGGAAATATGGTCATTATTCAATGGTGACATCTCTCTGCTGAATAATGTAGAACTGAACGGATCCACTGGACCTTCTTTTTACAAACAGCAGCATGCAGCAGCTGTCCTGAGTGGAAAACTGCACATTTCTGTTGGTGAGAGTTAATCAAGTGATGGACTTTGTCTCTCAACAAAAGCTGTGTGGAAAAACCCTGCAGCTACGAGCGCTTCAGATTCTGAGAGTGATTCTTACGCCATTGGCTGGTTTAACCTGGCGTCTGACCGTGGAGGTGGCCGAGAGGACCGTGACATGGCTGCACAGGTAAATCAACTAAAGCAGTGTTAGTCTTTGGCAGCAGGCCAGGCCGACAAATGCTAATGTCTCTGACTGACTGACTGATGAAGTTGGACCATTGGTCAGACACAATGATGCATGACCACAAATAGTGGCCTGTGTCTTGATGAAGCTCACAAGACTGTTAGCATCATTTTGAGGTTTTTTTTATTTTTTTTAAACTTTATTTTTCATTTTGCATATAACAGTAGAAAAAACATTCAGAAGAACAAAACAAAAAAAAGAAAGGGGAACAACAAAAGGGGGAGGTGGGGGGGACACTACTTTTTCTTAACTAAATACCATTTTTTAAATCGTTGTTGATGGATCCCTTCTTTAGTCCTCAGACAATATGTCAGTCTTTCCATGGAACATAATTGATACACAATATCCATCCATAGTGACTGCCCAGGAGGGTCACTTTTCAGCCAGTTCTTTGTGATGGCTTTTTTAGCCGCAAGTGTCAGAATTTTGAACAAGTAAATGTCCTCTTTTCCTACCATACCCTCTGGTATCAGTCCCAGATAAACAACTCGGGGGTCACAAGGAATTCCATAGCCCAAGATTTCCTCCACGTTTTGAAGGACCATTTCCAAAAATGTTTTTATTATCACACATGACCAAAAGATGTGTAGATGACTGGCACTCTGATGTCCGCATTGTCTCCACCAGTTTTGCTATTTGCCCACTTGTTTAGATTTGATGTGAGGTGTAATAAAGAAGCGAATTAAATTTTTCCATCCGAATTCCCTCCATCGTTTAGAGCTGGTTGAAGTGTGTTGGGTCCTGCACATAGACTGCCAGTCACTCACAGACAATTCAGAATACAATTCTAACTCCCACTTCATTTTTATATGTAGTGTGTTATTTCCATTTAGTTCCTGCAGACCTTGGTACAATTTAGAGACAATTCTTGAAGGTAATTGTTTATATGCACCTGTAAAAACCCCTATAAACTTGTTTCCTTCTATTGAAATTCCTTTCTTAATCTCTGAGTCAAAAAAATTTCTTAATTGTAAATATCGGAAAAGGTCTCCGTTATCTAGATCAAACTCCTTCTGAAGTTTTCCAAAGGGTTTGAGATGTTGTCCCTCTACAATGGTACACATAGCTGTCATTCCTTTGTTTTCCCACCTTCCAAAGGTCCTATCAAGTTCTGCAGGTTTAAATGTATGACTTTGAAATGGCCATATTAGAAGTTTACTATCGTCTGTCAGGTTGTATTTTCTAACCACCTCATACCATATTCTAAATGTTTCTTTCAGTATTGAATTTTCTTCTCTGAAATGTATGTGTTCTTTTCCACCTAGCCTGGCTTGGGGAGGGGCTTGACCCAGTTTCATCTCAATGTCCTTCCATCTAGCTTGATAATGAGGGGAGCACCAATGAACAATATACCTCAATTGGGCCGCGTAATAATACTCTTTTAATTTCGGCAGCGCTAGTCCCCCATTTTCCTTGTCTATTTGGAGGGTCCTCAGTTTTATCCTCGGCCTAGCTCCTGCCCAAATAAACCTGGATATCAGTTTATCCCAAACTTCGAATTGTGAATGTGGTACTCGAACTGGGAGAGATGGGAAAAGATACAGCAACCTTGGTAATACGTTCATTTTTACCACTTCAATCCTTGAACTGAAATCCAGTATTAATGGAGACCATTTTGTCATGTCCCTCTGTATTTTATCATTCATTACCTTGTAGTTAGTATTATAAATAGTATCGACTTCCTGAGTAATGATTACTCCCAGATATTTTATTGATTTTGCGTCCCATCCTAATTTATACTGCTTTCTTATGGCTTTATTTGGTTTGTAATTTAAAGAGAGGACCTGTGTCTTGGTGATATTCAGTTTATACCCTGACATTAGCCCATAGTCCTCCATGATTTTTAGAAGTTTGGGAAATGTTGTATTTGGGTTTTGGAGGTATGCGATAATGTCATCCGCAAAAAGCCCTATCCTGTGTTCGTCTCCTGATATGGAGATTCCTGTGAGCTCTTCGTCCTGTCTAATGGTTTGGGCAAGCGGCTCTATGAAAATTGCGAAGAGGGCGGGGCTAGCGCAACATTCTTGGCGGGTGCCTCTAAACAGCTTAAAGCTGTCTGTCAGGTGGCCATTAATCTTTATTCTGGCAGACGGGTTGCAATACAGGGACTGTAAACACCTAATAAATTGTACATGAAACCCCATTCTCTCTAGCACTTTATATAGAAAAAGCCAATTGACCCGGTCAAATGCTTTCTCCGCGTCAAGACTGATAAGAGCAGCATTCAAATTATGTTTGTTGGCATGTTCTATGATATGAAGCGTTCGTCTGATATTATCATGTGTTTGTCGACCCCTTATAAATCCTGTCTGATCCTCGTGTATCAAGTCAGGTCGGAAACATTCCAGTCTTTTGGTTAAGATAGATGTGAACAGTTTATAGTCCACATTCAAAATAGAGATCGGACGAAAGGATTCGCAATGTTCTTTATTTTTACCTTCTTTAGGAATAACTGATATAAGGGCATCCCTCCATGATGGTGGAGCCACTGCTTTTTCAAGTGTCCAATTAAATGATTCTAACATTACTGGGGCTAGTTCTTCTTTAAGCATCTTATACCACTCACTCGGAAAGCCGTCACTCCCCGGACTCTTTTTAGCCTTCAACCTACCTATGGCTTTATCTAAATCATCTTTTGTGATTGGTGCAATTAAGTTCTCATTCTGAACCCTCCCTATAGAGGGGAGGTCCAGTGATGCTAAGAATTGTCCTATAGTGTCTTCATTGGTCATCTCAGGTTGTGAGTAGAGAGTCTCATAGTAACCTTTGAAGATCTTATCAATTTCTTCTGGTTCATATGTTATATTGTTTGTTAAGGGGTCTCTGATCTTGTGTATTGAAATTGTAATTTGTTGTATCCTGAGACGCCTTGCCAACAATCTTGTCGCCCTTGGGCCTGATTCATAGAAAGTTTGTTTAGTAAATCTCAATTTCTTTTCTAGTTCGTCGGTGACAATACCTTCTATTTGTTTTTTAATCTCTTTGATTTGAGATGTTGAGTCCTTGTTCTTGTCTCTATGTTGTTGTTTCTCCAGTTTCCTCAGTTCTTTCTCTAGTTCGTCATATTTTGCCCTCTGTTTTTTTAAAAATGCTGTTCTTGAGATTAGCTTCCCTCTCATTATCGCTTTGACCGTGTCCCATAAGATAGTTGGATCAACCTGGCCATTCTTTTTATCAGTTATACATTGACCAATTTCTTTCTTGATTTCATCTACCACGTTTTTATTATTTAAAATTCATGTATTTAGTCTCCAAAGTGTGTTTTTTGGCCTGTTACTTAATTGAATGTTTAAGTAAACTATATGATGATCCGATACATCGGCTGTTCCTGTTGAGCACTCTTTTACTCTATGCCTATCTATGATATTCATTAGAAAAAAGTCCAATCTGGAGTGCACTTGATGAGTAGCTGAATAATGAGTGTACTCTTTATTTTGGGCATGTAAATTTCTCCAGACATCAAATAAGCCTGACTCTTTTATCAGGATTCTCAGGTCTTTTGATCTTTGAGTTCTACACCTGTTTGTGCTAGTTGTGTCTAAATAGTAATTCTGAATTGTGTTCCAATCACCGGCACAAACTAGGATTCCCTCGCTTTCTGAGATTATAGTCTCAATCAGTAATTTAAAGAATTTTCTATCGCTCTCCGGTGGGGCGTACACATTTACAAATGTGACCAAAATATTATCTATCCTGCCTTTAACTATTATGTATCTACCTTCTCTATCTCTTTTTTCGTTGATCGGGTTGAAATTAAGTGAGTTAGAAATTAATATGGCCACCCCTCTCTTTTTCAACTATTTCTACATGAACTAAAATGCGAATTTAGATAGCCAAATTTTTTAAATTTTTCGTGTTCTTGTTGTGTCATATGTGTCTCCTGTAGAAATGCGACTTGTGTCTTATCTCTTCTTATTTTCGCAAGCACCCGACTCCTCTTGACCGGATTACTCAAACCATTCACATTTAAAGAAGCAAATTTTAAGTCATATGACATTGTCATACATGTTCCAAGCACAGAGTTTGTTAGTGGTGTCAACCTCCCAAAACAAAACTGTAACATGAACAGTAACAGTTGAACAAAAATATGAACAGACCTCCAGGCTACGAAGAGGATGTCTTACCTCCTCATCTCTGACTCCGTTGGCGAGTCGAGGGTAAAGCCTCTCACTAAAAGAGGGCCCTAAGGATAGGGTGGCTGGACAGTCTAAATAAACTAACCTCACCATCCTAAAAGTCCAACGTATCCTCTCTTATATGGAGCCGCTACTCACAGACATTCAGTAATGAACGTTATGAGGCAAAGATGCAAATCTATCAGTCATTCTGAACACAGTCATCCTAACAGTCTATATTGTATCTTTATATTTTCCTTTTCCATGAGGCTTCTCCTCCTCTAGTTACCTCCTCTCTGACCGGTGCGCTCACTTTGGAAACTCTGTAGTTTGTCTCGCGCTCTTTGGGCCACATCTGATCCTCCCTTGCGCTGGTCCGCTGCCTTTTGCCAGGATCCCAACTTCTCGCACAACCGTGCTCCCAGTCGGCTGTCTCCCTCGGTCGGCTCCGGCAGCCCTGCTGCTAGTCTGCGTCTCTTCAACTCCAGCCAAGCCTCCTGTGCGCTGCTATAGGTCGGGACTCCCATATCCCAGTGGATCTTCATACTTGTGTATGGAGTTTGAAAACGGATCCCTCCCGCTTTTAGTGCCTTCTTTATCCCGTTATATTCTTTGCGCCTCTTGACAATCTCTGCCGCGTAGTCGTGGTCGAAGTAAAGGATCCTGTTGTTCAGCTCTATTTTTCCCGTCTTACTGTTCTTCCATGCTTCTTTCAGCACCAACTCCTTAGTTGTGAATTCCTGGAAGTTGATGATAATAGGTCTCGGGGGTTTATCGGGAGGGGGCTTCTGCGCCAGGGACCGGTGCGCGCGTTGTATTTTCAGGTTCAGCTCCTCCGGTATAGGCAGCTTGCTTCTCAGGAGTGACTCAATAAACTCTGGTACTGAGTTTTCTCCCTCTTCTCCTTCCGCCACACCAAAGATACGTATGTTGTTTCGTCTGGATCGAGACTCAAGATCAGTTAGTTTAGACTGCAAAGCCCTTTGCTGGTCCAGGCAGGAGCACAGCGCCGCTGTCGCCTCCTCCGCCCATCCCTCCACCTGCTCTATACGGGACTCCGCTTCTCCTACTCGGTGAGACACAGTCTGAATTTCGGCCACAAGGTTGTCGAGTTTGCCATTGATTTCCTGACCCCAGTGATTGAATTCTTGTCTCAGGAAGTCGTTGTCCCCCTTGAGTTCAGTTTTTAACTCGTTAATGGCCTTGACGATTTCTGCGGACTCCATGCTCGTCCCAGGGCTGCCGTCAGGGCTAGCTTGATCTGCTATATTGTTGTTAGCTTTAGTCGTCTCGTCACATCCAGCCGGTCTTTCGAGTTTATTTTCGTTGTTTTTGTTGGCCTCTAGTTTTCCTTCTCCCGCTCATCTATCTTTTCCTCCAGCTTGTGTTAAGTTTTCGAGTTAGTTTGCGGGTAATTTGCGAAAAGTCTGGGAGAGTGACTCCTCGTGCGTCTCACCTCTCCATCAGCTAAACCGGAACTCCCCTCATTACATTACTTTCAGCATCATTTTAAGGTAAGTAGCAAGTCTCACTCCATCACTGCAGCATCATTTCTTAGGTTAGTAGCGACATACATTACATCACTTCAGCATCATTTTGAAAGTAGTAGAAACTCTCACCACATCACTGTGGCATCATTTTGAGGTTCGTAGCAACTCTAACTACATGACTGCAGTATCATTTTTAGGTTTTAATAACTCTCACTACATTGCCGTCAGCATCATTTTAGCATAGTAGCAACTCTCACCACATCACTGTAGCATCGTTTCTTAGGTGAGAAGAAACTTTCATTACATCACTTTAACATCATTTCTTAGATAAGTAGCAACTGTCATTACATCACTGGAGCATCATTTTGAGATTAGTAGAAACTCTCACTCCATCAGTGTAGCATCATTTTGAGATTAGAAGCAACTCTCACTACATCACTGTCAGAATCATTTTTAGGTGCGTAGCAACTCTAACTACGTGACTAACAGTAACTACTTCTAACTCTCTCACTACATGACTGAAGCATCATTTTGAGGTTTTTAGCAACTCTCACCACATCACTGTAGCATCATTTCTTAGGTTAGTAGCAACTCTCATTACATCACTTTAGCATCATTTTGAGATTCGGAGAAACTTTCTCTACATTACTGTGGCATCAGTTTTAGGTTTTTAGCAACTCTAACCACATCACTGTAGCATCATTTCTTAGGTTAGTCGCAACTCACACTCCATTACTGTAGCATCATTTTGAGATGAGTAGCAACTCTCAGGACATTACTGTCAGCATCATTTTGAGGAAAATTGCAACTCTCACCACATCACTACAGCATCAGTTTGAGGTATTAAGCAACTCTCACTACATTACTGAAGCATCGTTTCTTGCGTTAGTCGCAACTCTCATGACATCACTTTAGCATCATTTTGACATCAGTAGCACCTCTCACTCCATCACTTTAGCATCATTTTGACATCAGTAGCACCTCTCACTACATCACTGTAGCATCATTTTGACGTTTTTAGCAACTCTCACTTCATTATTGTAGCATCATTTTTAGGTCCGTAGCAACTCTCACTACATCACGGGAGCATCATTTCTTACGTTAGTAGCAACTCTCACTACGTGACTGAAGCATCATTTTGAGGTTTTTAGCAACTCTTACCACATCACTGTAGCATCATTACTTAGGTTAGTAGCAACTCTCATGACATCACTTTAGCATCATTTCTTAGGTTAGTAGCAACTCTTACTACATTACTTTCATCATCATTTTGAGGTTTTTAGCAACTCTCACTCCATTTTTGTCAGCATCATTTTGAGATTAGTAGAAACTAACTACATTACTGTTGCATCAGTTTGAGGTTTGTAGCAACTCTTACTACATTACTGTAGCATCATTTTGATCAAAGTTGCAACTCTCACCACATCACTAGAGCATCATTTCTTAGGTTAGTACCAATTCTTATGACATCACTGTTGCATCGTTTTGAGGTTTTAAGCAACTCTCACTACATCACTGTAGCATCATTTTGAGGATAGCAGCAACTCTCATGACATCACTTTAGCATCAGTTTGAGGTTTTAAGCAACTCTCACTACATTATTTTAGCATCATTTTTAGGTAAGTAGCAACTTTCAACAAATTAGTGTCAGCATCATTTGCCTGTCAAAATGCTATTGGCTGAGAGCCAGTACCATCCCACGGGAAGTGACATCATCTGTCTCACACATAAAAATTTCAGTGCGGAGAAGATTCCTTCTCTTTGGTGGTTTTCTTCTCTTTGGTGGTTTTCTTCTCTTCGGTGGTTTCCAGCATCTTCAGAAGGTTCAACCTCTCCAGTGGTCTTCAACCTCTCCGGTTCTCCACTTCGGACCTCGAGCGGGCAGTGCAGCGATGACAGAGACTCCAGAAGGACACCTCTCTGCCTCCTGTCACAGCGTCCAGAGAAGCCACCGTCGAGCCATGCAATCCGCGTGAACTGGTCCCTAGTGAAAGAAAGCTCATCCCAGCTTCTTCACCTTCCCACCAGTACCTCCAGCAGACCCTGCAGGCTGCCCCGCTGCCGCTCTGCTGCCCTCCAAATCGAGCCGAACCGCGCTCCGAAACATGGAAACTGAATACCTTACCGCTCCACCGGGTCAAGTAAGGATTCCTTTCACTCGACAGAGGAATAGCTTAGTGTGTTGTATAATGTCTATGAATGCTCTGTTTATGTGACGAAGTCCTGTAATTAGCAGAAATTACATAGCATTATATATTATTTATTGATGTTAGTTATTAATAACTGTGACATCTCAAGAAGGTGTTACCTGTTATTAATACTGCACAAGTGTGTTAACACACACATTTTTGGGTTTACCTTTGTCCTCTCTCTCTCTCTCTCGCTCTCTCTCGCTAAGCGCTCCGCTTAGTTATTAACATTCCGTAAGTTCTACCTCCACTGTGCTAACTAGCGGCTAGCTAGCCTCAGCTAACTAGCCTAGCTGTTAGCCTAGCTGTTAGCCCTGCTGTGACGCTCAGTGGTTGCTAGGCAACCAGACTCCCCCCTCCCCTTCCTTACTCCCTCACTCACACGTTTACACACACACACACACACACACACACACACACACACACACACACACATATTATCACTTGTATCTTTAGTTTAGATAACAGTTGTACCAACGTGTTGCTGATTGATTGGTACACGGTGTTAATAAATATATTCTTATTACATGAGAGGAGTCGTAGTGTCTTTTGTCTACGAACTTGTGGTCACGTGTCTCAGCAATAGCCAGTGCTCCAACATCAGAGCTGTCCCTTGGTTGTTAATGTTACAGAATATTGACTGATTAGTAGATAAACTCTGTTAGAGACTTATAACTGTTACAACTTCGGTCGTATTTTAGTTTCCCTGAACTCATCAGGGTGGTGCCCCGAATAATTAGTATTTAATATTAATTAGTAATTTATTTAATAATCGATAATTATATCCATAATTATCGATTATCATTGTTTTTGACCAATTCGTTCTTCAGCACACAACATATGGTTCATATTAACATGCAATGTAGTGCAAATACATTGTCTCACAATATAGATTTATAAAGCAGCAACTTCAAACACACAGACTGTATCCATTCCAACACTGTGGTACACGATGGTGTACAACATGGACATGCAGAATGACCACGAGAGCCAACATGTTATGTTTCTCTCAATAACAGTTCTAACAGTTAACCACATTTAGTGCAAACAGTAATCACACTGATATATTTCTCTAGTATTGGGAGGACCAACATAAATAAACATTGAACAAAAAAAAACAAACACCTGAGCAGTGCGGTGGTCTGGTCTCTCTAAACTCACCAGAGCTTGCTATCTAATAGCATTTTACAACCCTGGTACTTTTTTTTTTTTTTCCTTCATCAGACCATTAACATGAGCCTGAGCAGTGCACTGGTCTCTGCAACTGTGTTAATAACATCATCGTTTTCCAGGGACATGTGTGGAACTGGACAACGATGATGTGGAACTGGGTCTTCGTAATCTTTACTGGCACTGCTGGCCTGCTGAGAGGCTGCAGCCATCTGCGGTGAAGCTAAGACAAAAGTTTCTCACATGAGTGCCAAACTTTTAAGAAGAGACAACTTTTGACTGTCAGTGAGTGGCTGACGTTTGCCAAAAAAAATGATATAATAACAGTGCAGCGTAACATTAGCGTTAGCACTTAACAGCTACTGGCTAGACTAGCCAGTAGCCAAACACAGTCACAGATAGCCAAAGTTTGTCAGGCTGCACGGTTATAGCTGCTTGTACAGCCTGAGCTAACATTAACGTTAGCTTAGCTAAGTTAACGCAGGATAAGTTTACTATTTACCTGTCCCCTCTTGTTGGACACGCTTGGGGAAGAACGTGTCGAGTTTTGGAAATTTGGCTGCTTTTCTTTTCCGGAGTCTCTCTTTTTTGGCTCCTCCTTTCTCCTTCCTCTTACTGGGCAACATTCTTCATGGCTTCTGACTGCAAGGCGGCCGCTGAGTGGTGGTACTACAACTAGATGGGTCTGTTTCTCATTTTAACACAAAAACAAACAAACCGCTGTTTCTGCGTTTTTACCAGAAATATATATTTTTAAATGCCTGCTCACACCGGCCCATCCGGCCGCCGTTCAGGAAAACTCCCGGTCCTCCAGATGGCCACTCCGAGCCTGAGTGTCTCCCTCAGACGGCGTGGGCCCGCTGACCAGCCAAGTGCCCCCCGTGATGATGGGTCACCTGTCAGGATGAGGCGTTGTGCATCAGTGGAGTTCGCTGTCAAGACGCTGCCAAGTGGCCTGTCATCAACCTCCAGTTGTGGAGACTCCACAGGCTAATGATGGGAGGGAGAAGAAGAAGTGAGAACCACCCCTCAGTGTAGCACAGCACAGAGGGATTGAAGCACAAGTAGCACTGAGACCACAGGTGGTGGAGAGTTTAAGAAAGAGAAACCAGAGCTGAGCAGCAGCAGAAATCAAGGTGGGTCCTTCCATCAAACTGATCCTGTGCAGCTGTCACCACTGCCTATGGGAATGGATTTGTTCATGCTGACACTTAGCAGTTGTGTTTGATTGATGTGACTCTCTCACCACTGCTGCTGGTGCTACCACATTCTGTCCTGATGACTGTTGTTTCTGTCTGTTTAAAGCTCTGCTCACAGTTGAACCTGTTGACTCTCCAGTCCTTTTAGCATTGGGACAAGTTCAAAGATTGAAGTACACTGATAAACCTCAGTTAAAGTTCTTCAGTGCTGCTCACTTAAAATTCAAAAGTGCTCTAATGACTCAAAACATTGTGGTGCTTTGAGGTTTTTACATTTCTGAGTTATCAGAGCTTCATATTTTAACTAGTTCTTGACTGCTTGGTCTTCCTGTAGGTGATAGGCAGGTTTGGTCCATTCTGTCACTGCAACATCAAAGACCAAATTCTGAGATCAAAAAGTAAAAAAAATCATCTGAATTCAAAGTATTTTGAAGTCAAGTTTTGGAAGTCGACCATGAACTGGGTTCTCCTTTCAGACAAGGATCAGGGTGAATATTTGTTGCCATGATGTCCTCCTTAAACAGTGGTGGTAAAAGTACTCAACTCCAGTACTTGAGTCAAAGTATTGATACTCAGAGTCAAATCTTACTCAACGACAACAAAAAGTTGCCCGGCCAAAATTTTACTCAAGTTAAAGTAACCAGGAACTTTTTTTTCAAAAATACTTCAGTATTCAAAAGTACAAAGTACCGATGTCAGTACATTGCTGTGGTTTTTTCAGTGCTTTTTCAGACTCTGAAACCATCCAATGATGAAGTCCGACATGTAGAACAACTCTAGTCCACTTTAGTCCACTGGAGTCCTCCTCTAGTAGGACGCATCACCAACAAGGATGAGTCTGAATCCAGAGAGGAGGTGGAACACCTGGTGCAGTGGAGCAGAGCAGACAACCTCTGCATCAGCGTCCAGAAGACTAAGGAGATGGAGGTGGACTTTCAGAGGGTCAGGCACCCTCCCCCCCTGCACATCAGTGGCACAGCTGTGGAGGTGGTCTCCAGCTCCAGGTACCTGGGTGTGCACATATCCAGTGACCTCACCTGGAGTGCCAACACCTCCCATCTGCTCAGGAAGGCCCAGCAGCGTCTCTACTTCCTCAGGGAGCTGTGGAGAGCTGGACTGGAGAGCTCCGTCCTGAGGAACTTCTACCGCTGTGTGGTGGAGAGCGTCCTGTGCACCTGCATCACCGTGTGGCACGGAGCCACACGGCTGCTGAAAGATAGGCTCTGCAGAGGGGGGTCAAGGCTGCACAGAGAACTCTGGGGAGCAGTCCTCCCTCCATCTGGGACCTCTATACCTCACGATGCAAAGGGAGGGCCCTCCGCATCATGGAGGACTCCACCCATCCCGCCCACAGTCTGCTGCGTCCTCTCCCCTCTGGAAGGTGGTTGAGGAGCATCCAGAGCCGGACCACCAGGCTCAGGAACAGTTTCTTCCCTGCAGCTGTCAGACTGCTGAACTGGAGCCCTGCTCTGTAGTCTCCACCCTCTCCCATCCACAGAGCAACAACTGGTCCCCCGTCCTCTAAGTGCAGTGTCCCTCAACTTGATACTTGGACATAGACTCTCTTGCCTTGTACATATACATTCTATCTATCTATCTATCTATCTATCTATATATATATAGATATATATATATATATGTAGATAGATAGATAGATAGATATAGATATATATATGTAGATAGATAGATAGATATAGATATATATATGTAGATAGATAGATAGATATAGATATATATATGTAGATAGATAGATAGATATAGATATAGTATAAATCCTTCTTTAAATATCTTTTCTGTCTGTAAATCCTTATTTCTGTCCTCCACTGCTCTGGTCTCCATGGCAACAAAGCACACACCTTCATAAAAGCTGTAAACCACTCAGGAGCCAGCCTGCATTTGTGTGTGGAAAGAGATAGAAACCCCAAAAGATGGTGCACATTAGTCTCTCTCCTCAGCTTCAGTGTTCAGACACAGCAGTGTGTGTGTGTGTGTTTGTGTGTGTGTGTGTGTGTGTGTGTGTGTGTGTGTGTATGAGCAACAGCTGAACACAGGAGAGGAAACCATAACACTGATCATTGAATGTACAGCCACACTTCAACTCAATGAATGCTCTGCACAGAAGAATCCAGCTTCATTCCTGGATCAACAAGTCTTCTTCCAGCGAGTCAAACTCAATAAAAAAGCAAACAAATCCAAGCAAAAGACAAGGAACTCCAGCATTTTCCCTATAAAAATACTCTCTTTAAACCTTTTTATTAACTGTCCTCATAAACTTGTCTTTTAATAAACTTTAAATTCTTCTGTTAACTTTAAGTTCACTGTTCAGTAACTGGATGGATGACAACAACAGAGATGCCTGTTCTGAGTTGAGTCATTTGGAGGTTGATCTCATGGTGGATAAAACTGCAGGCTCACTGCTGCAGAAGCTTGCTTTTTCCTTTGTTTGGCAGGAGGCAGGGTGAAGGGAAGTAGACCCAAATGAAGAGGAGGGTAAGGAGGGTGCACAAAAGAGGTTTGTTAAAGAGACTGGAGACTTGAGACCAGAAACTGGAGGCTTGAGACTTGAGACTGAAGATATTGGAGATACTGGAGACTGGAGACTTGGAGCTCGTGACTGGCGGCTGTCACAATGCTTGACGTAGACTTCGACATCACAACACAGCAGTACAATAAACACCACCACACTAACGACTCCATCGGTCCTTTAAAAAGAAGATCATTAACAACAGAGAACAGCTCTGTGGTAGAATTCAACACTTGGCAACTAAAGCCAGAGGAACAACAACCAGAAAGAATGTGGTGCTCCTCTCAGCAGGATGGATCACATTTAGCCTGGCAGAAAGAGCCTCCTATTATTCATCACTAACAGAGGAACAGAAAACAGTCCAGGTTTCTTTCCAGCACCTGAGCTAAACTGACAGAGTCCTGACTCTGTAGACCCTGGACTCCTTCAGCTCTCAGCAGAGACGACTTTAGGAGCTTCTTTGAGGACAACATAGGAACTATTAGGAACAAATTAATCAGCTCCTGTCCTCAAGAGATTCTAATTGACCTGTAAACTCAGTCAACACAGAAACTGCTGTTGAAACAGATGTTTCTTTAGACCACTTTTATCAAATTAACAGTCCAGAACTTCATTCAATGATGACCTCATCAAAACCTTCGTCCTGTCTCTTAGACTGTTTCCTACTAGGCTGCTTCAGGAAGTCTTCCCTCAGTGACCACCGCTTTATTCAATCTGATTCCTCTGTCTGTAGTAACAGGACATGAACCACAGTCCTTGAAGGTAGCTGTCATTAAACCACTGCTTCAGAAGCCTCCTCTAGACCCTGAGGTTCCAGCCAACTATGGACTGATAGCTAACCTCCCCTCCTCTCTAAAATCCTGGAGAAAGCAGTTGTGTTGCAGCAGGTATCTGGAGGGTGGGGGGCTGTTCATTCAGCCCTACCTGCACCTCGCTCTCTTGTCATGCTTCACAGCCACAGCATGGCAAAGTGTTTTCTCCCCAGTATGGGTTCTCGTGTGTCTTTCAAGACTTCCCTTAACTGAGAATTGTTTGCCACAAACTGAGCAGGAGAATGGATTCTCCCCAGTGTGCATTCTCATGTGTCTTTTCAGACTTCCCTTTTCTGAAAACCTTCTGCCGCAAACTGAGCAAGGAAATGGTTTCTCCCCAGTGTGCGTTCTCATGTGTCTGTCCAGACAAACCTTAACTGAGAATTTTTTGCCACAAACTGAGCAGGGGAATGGTTTCTCCCCAGTGTGTCTTCTCATGTGTGATTCTAGATTTGCCTTATTTGAGAATCTTGTGTCACAAACTGAGCAGGGGAATGGTTTGTCCCCAGTGTGTGTTCTCATGTGTCTTTTCAGACTTCCCTTTTCTGAAAACCTTCTGCCACAAACTGAGCAGGGAAACGGTTTCTCCCCAGTGTGAGTTCTCATGTGTCTGTCCAGACAAACCTTAACTGAGAATTTTTTGCCACAAACTGAGCAGGGGAATGGTTTCTCCCCAGTGTGTCTTCTCATGTGTGATTCTAGATTTGCCTTATGTGAGAATCTTGTGCCACAAACAAAGCAGGGGAATGGTTTGTCCCCAGTGTGTGTTCTCATGTGTTTCTTCAGACATCCCTTTTCTGAAAACATTTTGCCACAAACGGAGCAGGGAAACGGTTTCTCCCCAGTGTGTGTTCTCATGTGTGTGTTCAGACAAACCTTCGCTGAGAATTTTTTGCCACGAACTGAGCAGGGGAATGGTTTCTCCCCAGTGTGTCTTCTCATGTGTGATTCTAGATTTGCCTTATTTGAGAATCTTGTGTCACAAACTGAGCAGGTGAATGGTTTGTCCCCAGTGTGTGTTCTCAAGTGTGTTTTCAGACTTCCCTTTACTGAAAAACTTTTGCCACAAACTGAGCATGGGAATGGTTTCTCCCCAGTGTGTGTTCTAATGTGTATAACCAAACTCCTTCTGTAACTAAAACCTTCACTGCATGTTGAGCACCTAAAGGGACGCTCATCCTCACTGACTTCTGTCTGAGATTCAGAAGGACCAAAGGTCACGTTCCTGATGATCTCTGATTCTCTTTCAGTCTTTAGTTTTTGTTCTTTTGAACTGCAATGAGTCACTTCCTGTCCTGGGCTCAGTTTCTGAAGCAAATTCCTCCTTGAGCCAAAGGGTTCCTTGTGCTTAGAGGTGGCCGTGTTATCAGGTCTGACCCAATCATCCTTACTCACTTCAGTCTCAGCTTCAGAAGAGTCTGACATCTGGTCTTCAGTCTGGGGTTGTACAAGTGGATCTGGATCTACCTTGCTGGCTGGTTCTGGTTCTGGTCCTCCACTCTCTTCTCCATCAGCTTCTGTTTTCAGATGATGAACTGGGCTGCTGCTCAGAGACTCTTCTTTCAAGTTCTCCTCAGTTAGACTCTGATGAAGCTGTGGGAACTGAGGTTTCTCTTCGTCCCCTTCACTCTTCACAGGGACCAGAGTGAAGGGGAACGTGGTGATATCAGCCTCGTCCTGCCCTTGAAGCTGCCCTCCCTCCTCACTGGTCCAGAGCTCCTCCCTCTCCTCTTTAATGTGGGGGGGCTCTGGGTCCTGCAGCTCAGGGGGAACCTCTTCTTTAATCACCAGCAGCTGCTCCACATCTGCAGGACACAAACAGCAACATCAGAAATCTCTTCATTTGACTCTGAAACAGCGGAGCAACAGACAGAAACAGAAATCAACTCAATGAAAAGAGACGTCCTGCTACTGACGACCAGTCAGTAAACTGGGAACAGAAACGCTGGCTTCAGATGCTTGGATCAACGTTGTGTCACCCAGGTCAAAGGTCAAAGGTCCCCTCTGCTGAATGGTTTTGTCCATTCATGATCACATCTGCTAGTCAGAATGTTCATTTCTAGAATGAGACCCTGTAGGAGAATGAGAGTTCAGTCCCTAGAACCAGAGGGAACCTGTACCGATGCTAAACATGTCAGTCCACCTACACTCACAGCCAGGGAGGTGCTGGCCACTGGGAGAAGTGGAATGATTCCCTAATGGCCGGTCCAGCCCAGGCCAACCGGGCAGTGGAGAAAAAAAGGTTGTTTTTAAATGGGCTGATATAATTTCCAGTGTACAGGATCATCTTTTAACAAGGTAGCACCGTAGCAGCCTACAGAAGAACGACACAAGGACACCAACATGCACAGCATACTGGGCCAGCCTGTCACACACGACTCAGTTAGCAGGATTTAGCAACACAGTGTGAATGTCCCCTCAGCTTGGTCTTGTCTTGGTTCAGTCCAATGGTAACATGCTTCTGATGCCTGTCAATGGGAGTGTTCTTAACATTGACCACTGACAGAGATTCACACCTCAGGTTCCAGCCCTGGAATGACGATTCCTGAGATCCACTGATGCGTCAGGTCTTTGTTTATTTCACTTCATGATCCTCATGGCGCCATCAAAAAAATAACACAACACAAAAAACACCTACACAGGAAATTACAGGGCTTTTTCTCGACATCGCTAACTTCTGTTGTTCTGTGTTGTAGAACTGTAATACTCTGAGAAGAAATACCTGCTGGCTCTACTCTCTCTCTCTCTGGTCTATTTTTATATTTCGTCTCTTGGTGACCAGTAGAATTTCCGATCGAACTCTCGATAAATCTCTGTTGTTATTGTTGCTACTGTTTTTGTTTGTTTGTTTTTCTCCTATTGTTGCCCCCCCCCCTTGTCCTCCCTGTCCTGTCCCTGCTCTCTCTTCCTGTCCTCTCCTGAGCCTCAGTCCGGAAGCTTCATCAATGAACCAACACATTCCTAATAAAGTTCAACACAGATGGTGATAGGAGGAGTTTATCAGGTTCCTCCTGAGCAGAGTAGAACTGCTTCAGTCCAACAAGGCACCAGGAACATGGATGCTGCTGCTGAACAGGACAGGTTAAAAACTACAAAAGAAGGCTGGACAACAATCCACAGAAAAACTAGTTTACCCTTTGATTTTGACCTTTGAATTTTTACATTTTACCTTTCAGACGTTCACACACAACCCGGAAATGGCTTTTTACACCTAAAATCCCCTAAAATGCTCTCTGAGGGCCTCTGCAGCTCCACTTCCTGGACTGAATTCGGGGCCCAGCAGGTCCCTGCGGGACTCACCTGCTCTGTCCAGCCTGACTCGGGGCTTCAGCACGGCATCGAGCAGCAACCTCTGCCGGCGGTTCTCCCGCTCGTACTCTGCCACGGTTTCCTCCAGCAGAGCCACGATCTGCTCCGCGGCCGCCGCCAGCCGCTCGGTGAGCAGCGCTCTCAGCACCGGGACTCCAGCCGCTGAGTCTCCTTCTCCCAGCTGCAGCAGGAAGTCTTCAGCGGCGGCGAGGATCCGCTCCTGGACCGACACCCGCAGCAGCTGCGCGGCGCACATGTTGAGGTTCTACCGGCGCCACTCAGCCTTCAGGAGACAAAGACCGAGGCCGGAGGTTCACGGACTTCTCCTTCTTTCCTTGTTGTTTGAAACGTCCCGCGTCATCGTCTCGTTTTGTGAAGCGCGTATTGATGACGTATGTGGTGACGTTCGAAGCCTCGCCAGCCGGCAGTGACCACGTGACTGATTCAGGACCTGCTTCTCCGGCTTGGCGTGAGATTCTAAATGTAAAGCAGTGAAACGCCGTGGTTTCCTCCCTCCTCGTCCAAAAGCGTTCGCTATTTGATCAAAGGAAGGAGAAACAAGTGACTCCATGTTGTGGAGGCTGAACTCAGAGTTGAGAGAACTTTCATTCTGATCTGAGAGCAGCAACAAAGCCACTGAGAAAAACTGAACCACTGTCAGAGTCGGCACAGCATCAGCAGTCAGGCTGTGTTCACACTGGGAGAAACCATCGGACAGAAACCTCCCTCAGTCACACTGAAGGAACCTGAACTGACTGCTGCAGCTGGGACACACACACACACACACACACACACACACACACACACACACACACACACACACTCAGCAGGAAACATGAACAGAGAGATAAAAGCACAGGATGCCTCCTC
This sequence comes from Aulostomus chinensis, assembly GCF_037954235.1. NCBI lineage: Eukaryota > Metazoa > Chordata > Actinopteri > Syngnathiformes > Aulostomidae > Aulostomus > Aulostomus chinensis. The sequence continues at coordinate 23,244,449 of NC_141320.1, read as the reverse complement.
CTCCTCCTTCCAGAGATCAACTGATCTCCAGATTGACTTCAATTCTTTGATCAGAATTCTTCTTCCTCCTTGATAGATTTATTGATACTTTGTCATAGACGGTCCATTCCTATTAGAGGATGTTAAAGAACAGAAGAACCAGGTTCCCATGTATGGAACTAGAATATTTATATACGGTATTGCAGTTGTTTCCAACATCCATCCATCCATTGTCTTCCTCTTATTCCTGTTAAGGGTCATGGGGGTGGAGCCTATCCCAGCGTCTGCAGGTGAGAGTCGGGGTTCACCCTGGACAGGTCACCAGTCCATCACAGGACCAACACATAGAGACAGACAACCATTCACTCTCACAGTCACACCTACAGTCAATTTAGAGTATCAATCAGCCTCGTCCCCTCTTGATGTCTTTGGACTGTGGGAGGAAGCTGGAGTACCAGAGAGAACCCACACAGGAACAGGAGAACATGGAGACTCACACAGAAAGATCCTGTGCTGGAGCCGGGACTTGAACCTGGAACCTTCTTGCTGTGAGGTATTTTTATCTCACAAGTGGAAAAATGGAGAACGTTCATGTCATTACATGTTGTTCTCCATTGGGTCACTAGGGGGCAGCACCTACCTGCAACTCCTGTGAGCCCTCAGTCTCACCTCATTTTCAGGCTCCAACTAAAATGAAGCTTCAACTCTTCTGAATCCTCTCCACCTGTCAGGTCTGTTTGAAACTTCCAGGTTTGATCAACATCCCAGTCTGAACACATCTACAGGTCAGTAGTGACCACAGCGCCACCTACTGGCAGCAGGAAATGACAGATTTGACACTGAGATGTCCTCATGTAGTCTGTTCATGGTGTCCTGCTCAGATGTGGTCAGACCCACCCTGAGAGTTTGGGGAGAACCCTTGAAGCCTGGGACTTCAGGTCCAACGCTGAGACCACGGCGTGATGGAGAGTTCTGATGATTCATCAGCACAATCAGACTCTGATAACTCCTCCCTCCCTGGTTGATCTGAGTCAAAGTTCCCATGTCTGATCAACTTCCTGTCCTGATGACATCACTGCTGCAGGTGAACAGTTAGCATTGCTCTGTTTGATGAAGCTGCGTTCAGGGAATGAGGAAGTTTCCCTTTGTGTCACTGCTTCTCTACTAATCTGATCTCTGATCAGTTCACCAAGAAGAGTCTGGGGTCAGGGGCTTGATGAGTAGAGCTGTTTAGTCAGGAGGAGGCTGCTCTGATTGGTTCCTGACACTGAAACAAGACCTTCATGTATTTATGATGACATCACCAATAGGAGCCTTCAGTCTGTCAGGGGGTAGAATTCAGTCAGCACCAATGACATCAGAGTCAGAGTTCAGACATCAAAGTATATTGGAAAATATACTGCAGTATAATAAATATTAGATTTCCATGTATGGGAACCTCACTCTCAAAAGTAAAAAGTATTCTTTGTGCTGGTCCAGGCCAAGATGGTGGTGTATGTGAGCTGAAGGAGGAGGGTGGGTTCTGTTCCTGTGTGTGGAACTCATCAGATCCAGGATCCAGGATCCAGCTGGACTTCAGCTTTCATCAAATATCAGGAGATTTGGACTCATTTAGAAATGTGTGGTGCCACCAGAGAGTCCTGAGTCCTGTGGAAGACGACAAGCTGTTGTTGGTGAACCTGCTGAAGATAAAATGTGTGTGTGTGTGTGTGTGTGTGTGTGTGTGTGTGTGTGTGTGTGTGTGTGTGTGTGTACATAGGTTCATGTCTGTGTAGGTCCATGTGTGTATCGTTCAGCATGAGTGTCTATAAACTGATCTTTTGATTGAAAGGAAGGGTGATTTTGTTGAGAATGTGATCATTCAAAGTACACAGTGAAATGCTTTAATATATAAGAGCAGCAAATAAAATGGATTTTAAAAAATTAAAAATCTCTCTCTCTCTCACACCGTTGGTCAAGGCAGACACAAAGATCATGAGAATCTGGATCTTGTGTTTGGCTTCAGTGAAACCAAACCAGATGAACCAACAAGTGTTCATTCTGGTGGTTTTTCAAACTTTCCAAAGCTGCTTTTATTTTGGCTGTTGAAACTTAGGAACGGTGAGTTCTCTCTTCTTTTTATCTTTAGTTCTGAAACCGTCTGTTGTCACGGTCCAGCAGCGATGCCTCTCGGTTGCTATGGTTACTGAGCTCAGAGAGAAATGAGAGACCGAAGACGAGTTTCCTCCAAAAGTCTCCTCAGCAGAGTCGTGTGAGGACGAGCAGCAGAAGTCTCAGCCTCCTGTCCCCTTTTAGAGCTGATCAGTCTCTCTCTGCAGGGTCCAGTCGTCCCTCCCTGCTGCTGCTGCTGCTGGTTTTTCTTGAAGTTCATTGAAAATCCAAGCAGAAGCACAGTTGATGTGAGTGACATCATCAGAGAGAAGCTGCTAATCTGATGAAGGACCACAATCAGGATGAAGAATTGGTGATGAAGATCACAACGTCATCAGCAGAAAATCTGAATCCTAGTTCTTCTAGTTCTAGTTCTTCTCATCAAGCCTGTGTGTGTGAGTGTGTGTGTGTGTGTGTGTGTGTGTGTGTGTGTGTGTCAGCAGCTCCCAGCTGCAGCAGTCAGTTCAGTTTCACTTCAGTGTGACTGAGGGAGGTTTTTGTACGATGGTTTTTCACAGTGTGAACACCCCCTGACTGTTGATGCTGTGAAGACTCTGACAGTGATAAACGGCTGCATCTTCAGCCTGAACTCCACTGATGGTCAGAGTGAAGCCAGAGTTTGATCCACTGCCTGAAAAACGAGCTGGAGTCCCTGATGCTCTCGAGGTGGCCCAGTAAATGAGAGGTTTAGGAGGTTCTCCTTCTCTCTGCTGGTACCAGGATAAACGGTTCCCACTATAAACATCCTGACTGGTTGAACATGGGAGGGAGACGGAGGCTCCTGGAGCAGATCTCACTGCTGCAGGCTGAGTCACAGTGACCTCTGTTGTGCGCTGAAGAGCGAATTGGTCAAAAATAATGATAATTGATAATTATGAATATAATTATCAATTTATAAATAAATTAATAATTAATATTAATATTAATTATTCGGGGCGCCACCCTGATGAGTTCAGGGAAACTAAAATGCGACCAAACTTGTAACAGTTACCAGTCTCTAACAGAGTTTATCTACTAACAGTCAATATTCTGTAACATTAACGACCAAGGGACAGCTCTGATGTCGGAGGATGAGATCAAAGCACTGCTATTGCTGAGACACGTGACCACAAGTTGGTACACAGAAGACACTACGACTTCTCTCTTATCATAAAAATATATTAACACAGTGCATCCATCAATCAGCAACACGTTGGCATAACAGTTATCTAACCAAAAGACACAAGTGATAATATGTGTGTGTGTGTGTGTGTGTGTGTGTGTGTGTAAACATGTGTGTGAGGGAGTAAGGAAGGGGAGGGGGGGGAGTCTGGTTGCCTAGCAACCACGTCGCGTCACAGCGAGGCTAACAGCTAGGCTAGTTAGCTGAGGCCAGCTAGCCGCTAGTTAGCACCGTGGAGGTAGAACTTATGGAATGTTAATAACTCAGCGTAGCGCTTAGCAAGAGAGAGAGAGAGAGAGAGAGAGAGAGAGAGAGAGAGAGAGAGAAAGAGAGAGAGGACAAAGGTAAACCCAAAAACGTGTTAACACACTTGTGCAGTATTAATAACCGGTAACACCTTCTTGAGAGAACTAACATCAATAAATAATATATAATTCTATGTAATTTCTGCTAATTACAGGACTTCGTCTCATTAACAGAGCATTCACAAACATCATACAACACACTAAGCTATTTCTCTGCCCAGAAAATGCCTAGTTAAGGGAATCCTTACTTGACCCGGTGGAGCGGAAAGGGATTCAGTTTCCATGTTCCGGAGCGCGGTTTGGCTCGACTCGGAGGGCAGCAGAGCGGCGGCGGGGCAGCCTGCAGGGTCAGCTGGAGTTACTGGTGGGAAGGATGAAGAAGCTGGGATGAGCTTTCTTTCACCAGGGACCAGTTCACGTGGATTGCGTGGCTCAACGGTGGCTTCTCTGGACGCTGTGACAGGAGGGAGAGAGGTGTCCTTGTGGAGTCTCTGTCATCACTGCACTGCCCACTTGAGGTCCAAGTGGAGAACCGGAGAGGTTGAAGACCACTGGAGAGGTTGAACCTTCTGAAGACGCTGAAAACCACCAAAGAGAAGAAAACCACCGAAGAGAAAGAATCTTCTCCGCACTGAATTTTTTATGTGTGAGACAGATGATGTCACTTCCCGTGGGATGGTACTGGCTCTCAGCCAATAGCACTTTGACAGGCAACTTCCGGTCAGACTGACTCACAGGTTCTTGGAGGGTGGGGGCCGTGGCCAGAATCATCACCCCTTTTTACAACCCTTTGTTCAAGAACATGTGGCCACTTGAATTCAGGCTTTGAAAAGGGGTGTTAGGCCTCACAGGCCGAAAGCCTTTCTTCAGCTGGACTAACTGCCACATCTCTGAATTAATCTCTTGGTCTGGTTGAGTTGGGAAAAGAGTTGCTTAAAACCTCAAAATGATGCTACAGTGATGTAGTGAGAGTTGCTACAAACCTAATAAATGATGCTACAGTGATATAGTGAGAGTTGCTACTAACCTCAAAATGATGCTACAGTGATGTAATGAGAGTTGCTACTAATCTAAGAAATGATGCTACAGTGATGTAATGAGAGTTGCTACAAACCTAAAAATGATGCAGACAGTAATGTAGTGAGAGTTTCTACTAACCTCAAAATGATGGTCCACAGCAGCCCAGCCTGGAGGGAATACAGCTGGAAGTTAAGAGCAAGATATTTTAAAACTCCTTTGATAATAGCTAGTTACGACAGCAACTGTTCCCCCCTGTGCTGGAGAGGTTGTGGCATAACAGGGGACTTTTCCCACATCTTCTGGGACTGTCCTAAATTGGTAAAATTCTGGGAAGAGGTGAAACGACAAATAAGTGAGATTTTAAAAATAAATAGACCAATTGAACCACAGCAACTGACTTTGGGTACAGCATCAATAATTGATTTAGGGAAAAACCAGGTGTTTTTGCAAAGGGTTCTTCTGTTAATTGCACATAAAATGATCACAGTAAATTGGCTCAAACACCACCCACCCACCCTGGACCAGTGGTACCAAAGGCTTAAGGATGTAAACTGCATGGAACGCATAACAGCAACCCTACGACTTCAGACTGACTTATATCTTGAAAAATGGGCACCCGTTATAATGTATTTGGAGAGATGAGAATATTGTCTCTATTTAACTGGGCTGGATGGTATTTTTATTCCTTGTTTTATTTTATGTTATTTTATTTTATTTTTCTCCCTCTTACTATTGTGGACATAATTAGACCTGCAAAGAATATTGTGTATTGAGTACCTTGTCATAGGGTTTTGGAATGATGTGTGTGACTCTGTCAAGGAACCTGTTCTAATAAATGTTCCAAAAAAAAAAAAAATGATGGTCCATTGATGTAGTAAGAGTTGCTACGAACCTAAGAAATGATGCTAAAGTGATGTAATGATAGTTGCTAATAACCTAAGAAATGATGCTACAGTGATGTCGTGAGAGTTCCTACTCACCTCAAAATGATGCTAAAGTGATGTAATGAGAGTTGCAAAAAACCCAAGAAATGATGCTAAAGTGATGTAATGAGAGTTGCAACGAACCTAAGAAATGATGCTAAAGTGATGTAATGATAGTTGCTACTAACCTAGGAAATGGTGCTACAGTGATGTAGTGAGAGTTGCTACTAATCTCAAAATGATGCTACAGTGATGTGGTGAGAGTTGCTACTAACCTCAAAATGATGCTACAGTGATGTAGTGAGAGTTGCTACTAACCTCAAAATGATGCTGACAGTGATTAATGAGAGTTGCTACAAACCTAATAAATTATGCGAAAGTGATGTAATGAGAGTTGGTACTAACCTAAGAAATGATGCTGACAGTAATGTGGTGAGTTGCTTAAAACCTCAAAATGATGCGACAGTGATGTAGTGAGAGTTTCTACTAATCTCAAAATGAGGTGGCAGTGATGTAGTGAGAGTTGATACGAATCTCAAAATGATGCTACAGTGATGTGGTGAGAGTTGATACGAATCTCAAAATGATGCTACACTGATGTGGTGAGAGTTGCTATGATGCTCAAAATGATGCTGACAGTAATCTAGTGAGAGTTGCTTAAAAACTAAAATTGATGCTACAGTGATGTAATGAGAGTTGCTAAAAACCTAATAAATTATGCGAAAGTAATGTAATGAGAGTTGGTACTAACCTAAGAAATGATGCTAAAGTGATATAGGGAGAGTTGCTACAAATCTCAAAATGATGCTACCCTGATGTGGTGAGAGTTGCTATCATCCTCAAAATGATGCTGACAGTAATGTGGTGAGAGTTGCTACTCACCTAAGAAATGATGCGAAAGTGATGTCGTGAGAGTTGCAACAAACCGCAAAATGATGCTACAGTGATGTAATGAGGGTTGTTATTTACCTAAGAAATGATGCTACAGTGATGTGGTGAGAGTTGCTACTAATCTCAAAATGATGCTCCAGTAATGTGGTGAGAGTTGCTACGATCCTCAAAATGATGCAACAGTGATGTGGTGAGAGTTGCTACTAACCTAAGAAATTGTACTGACAGTGTTGTGGTGAGAGTTGATACTAATTTCAAATTCATGCTAAAGTGGTGTAGTGAGAGTTGCTACGAACCGCAAAATGATGCTCCAGTAATGTCGTGAGAGTTGCGACTATCCTCAAAATGATGCGACAGTGATGTAATGAGAGTTGCTACAAATGTCCAAATGATGCTAAAGTGATGTAATGAGAGTGGCTACAAACCTAAGAAATGATGCTACAGTGATGTAATGAGAGTTGCTACAAATGTCAAAATGATGCTAGAGTGATGTGGTGAGAGTTGATAGTAATTTCAAAATCATGCTAAAGTGATGTAATGAGAGTTGCTACTTACCTATGAAATGATGAGACAGTGATGTGGTGAGAGTTGCTACGAACCTCAAAATGATGCTACAGTGATGTAATGAGAGTTGCTACTTACCAAAGAAATGATGCTACAGTGATGTGGTGAGAGTTGCTACGAACCTCAAAATTATGCTACAGTGATGTGATGAGAGTTCCTACGAATCTCAAAATGATGCTACAGTAATGTCGCGAGAGTTACGACTATCCTCAAAATGATGCGACAGTGATGTAGTGAGAGTTGCTACGGTCCTCAAAATGAGGTGGCAATGATGTAGTGAGAGTTGATACAAATCTCAAAATGATGCTGACAGTGATGTAGTGAGAGTGGATAATAATTTTAAAATAATGCTAAAGCGGTGAAATGAGAGTTGCTACTTCCCTAAGAAATAATGCTACAGTGATGTAGTGAGGTTTGCTACGAACCGCAAAATGATGCTACAGTGATGTAATGAGGGTTGCTATTTACCTAGGAAATGATGCTAGAGTGATGTGGTGAGAGTTGCTACGAACCTCAAAATGATGCCAGACTGATGAAATGAGAGTTGCGACAAACCTAAGAAGTGATGCTACAGTAATGTGGTGAGAGTTGATACTAATTTCAAAATAATGCTAAAGTGGTGTAGTGAGAGTTGTTACGAACCGCAAAATGATGCTACAGTGATGTAATGAGAGTTGTTACTTACCTAAGAAATGATGCTCCAGTAATGTCGTGAGAGTTGCGACTATCCTCAAAATTATGCGACAGTGATGTAATGAGAGTTGCTACAAATGTCCAAATGATGCTCAAGTGATGTAATGAGAGGTGCGACAAACGTAAGAAATGATGCTACAGTCATGTGCTGAGAGTTGATAGTAATTTCAAAATCATGCTAAAGTGATGTAATGAGAGTTGCTACTTACCTAAGAAATGATGCTACAGTGATGTAGTGAGAGTTGCTACGAACCGCAAAATGATGCCACAGTGATGTAATGAGGGTTGCTATTTACCTAAGAAATGATGCTGCAGTGATGTGGTGAGACTTGCTACGAACCTAAGAAATGATGCTACAGTTATGTAATGACAGTTCCTACGAATCTCAAAAATTATACTTCAGTAATGTCGCGAGAGTTGCTACTATCCTCAAAATGAGGTGACAGTGATGTAGTGAGAGTTGATACTAATCTCAAAATGAGGTGACAGTGATGTAGTGAGACTTGCTACTAATCTCAAAATGATGCTGACAGTGATGTGGTGAGAGTTGCTACGAACCTCAAACTGATACTTCCAGTAATGTAGTGAGAGTTGCTACAAACCTCAAAATGATGCTGCAGTGATGTCATGGGAGTTGCTACTAACCTAAGAAATGATGCTACAGTGATATAATGAGAGTTGCTACAAATGTCAAAATGATGCGACAGTGATGTAGTGAGAGTTGCTACGATCCTCAAAATGATGCTATAGTGATGTGGTGAGAGTTGCTGTTACCTAAGAAATTATGCTTCCAGTAATGTAGTGAGAGTTGCTACGAACCGCAAAATGATGCGACAGTGATGTGGTGAGAGCTGCTACGATCCTCAAAATGAGGTGGCAGTGATGTAGTGACAATTGATACTAATCTCAAAATGATGCTAAAGTGATGTAATGAGAGTTGCTACAAACCTAAGAAGTGATGCTACAGTGATGTGGTGAGAGTTGCTACTAACCTAAGAAATTATACTGACAGTGTTGTGGTGAGAGTTGATAGTAATTTCAAAATCACGCTAAAGTGATGTAATGAGAGTTGCTACATACCTAAGAAATGATGCTACAGTGATGTAATGAGAGTTGCTACGAATCTCAAAATGATGCTAGAGTGATGTAATGAGATTTGCTACAAACCTAAGAAATGATGCTACAGTAATGTCGTGAGAGTTGCGACTATCCTCAAAATGATGCGACAATGATGTATTGAGAGTTGCTACGATCCTCAAAATGATGCAACAGTGATGTGGTGAGAGTTGCTACTAACCTAAGAAATTGTACTGACAGTGTTGTGGTGAGAGTTGATAGTAATTTCAAATTCATGCTAAAGTGGTGTAGTGAGAGTTGCTACGAACCGCAAAATGATGCTTCAGTAATGTCGTGAGAGTTGCGACTATCCTCAAAATGATGCGACAGTGATGTCGTGAGAGTTGCTACGATCCTCAAAATGATGCTACAGTGATGTAATGAGACTTGCTAAAAAACCTAAGAAATGATGCTACAGTGATGTGGTGAGAGTTGATAGTAATTTCAAAATCATGCTAAAGTGATGTAATGAGAGTTGCTACGAACCTCAAAATGATGCGACAGTTATGTAATGAGAGTTGCTTCTTACCTAAGAAATGATGCTACAGTGATGTGGTGAGATTTGCTACGAACCTCAAAATGATGCTACAGTGATGTAATGAGAGTTGCCACGAAACTCAAAATGATGCTACAGTAATGTCGCGAGAGTTGCGACTATCCTCAAAATTATACGACAGTGATGTAGTGAGAGTTGCTACGATCCTCACAATGATGCGACAGTGATGTGGTGAGAGCTGCTACAATCCTCAAAATGAGGTGGCAGTGATGTAGTGACAATTGATACTAATCTCAAAATGATGCTAAAGTGATGTCATGAGAGTTGCTTCTAAACGAAGAAATGATGCTACAGTGATGTAGGCAGAGTTGCTACGATCCTCAAAATTATGCTACAGTGATGTTATGACAGTTACTAATAACCTAAGAAATTATACTGACAGTGTTGTGGTGAGAGTTGATAGTAATTTCAAAATAAAGCTAAAGCGGTGTAATGACAGTTGATACTTCCCTAAGAAATGATGCTACAGTGATGTAGGTAGAGTTGCTACGAACCGCAAAATGATGCCACAGTGATGTCATGGGAGTTGCTACTAACCTAAGAAATGATGCTACAGTGATGCAGTGAGAGTTGATAGTAATTTCAAAATAAAGCTGAAGCGGTGTAATGAGAGTTGATACTTCCCTAAGAAATGATGCTACAGTGATGTAGTGAGAGTTGCTACGAACCGCAAAATGATGCCACAGTGATGTAATGAGAGTTGCTATTTACCTAAGAAATGATGCTACAGTTATGTGGTGAGAGTTGCTACTAACCTAAGAAATGATGTGACAGTGATGTAGTGAGAGTTGCGACTAACCGAAGAAATGATGCGACAGTGATGTAGTGAGAGTTGCGACTAATCTCTAAATGATGGTACAGTGATGTAGTGAGAGTTGCTACGATGCTCGAAATTGATGCTTACAGTAATGTTAGAGTTGCTTAAAACCTCAAAATAATGTTACAGTAATGTCGTGAGAGTTGCGACTATCCTCAAAATGATGCGACAGTGATGTAGTGAGAGTTGCTACGATCCTCAAAATGATGCTAAAGTGATGTAATGAGAGTTGCGACAAACCTAAGAAATGATGCTACAGTGATGTGGTGAGAGTTGATACTAATTTCAAATTCATGCTAAAGTGGTGTAGTGAGAGTTGCTACGAACCGCAAAATGATGCTCCAGTAATGTCGTGAGAGTTGCGACTATCCTCAAAATGATGCGACAGTGATGTAATGAGAGTTGCTACAAATGTCCAAATGATGCTAAAGTGATGTAATGAGAGTGGCTACAAACCTAAGAAATGATGCTACAGTGATGTAATGAGAGTTGCTACAAATGTCAAAATGATGCTAGAGTGATGTGGTGAGAGTTGATAGTAATTTCAAAATCATGCTAAAGTGATGTAATGAGAGTTGCTACTTACCTATGAAATGATGAGACAGTGATGTGGTGAGAGTTGCTACGAACCTCAAAATGATGCTACAGTGATGTAATGAGAGTTGCTACTTACCAAAGAAATGATGCTACAGTGATGTGGTGAGAGTTGCTACGAACCTCAAAATTATGCTACAGTGATGTGATGAGAGTTCCTACGAATCTCAAAATGATGCTACAGTAATGTCGCGAGAGTTACGACTATCCTCAAAATGATGCGACAGTGATGTAGTGAGAGTTGCTACGGTCCTCAAAATGAGGTGGCAATGATGTAGTGAGAGTTGATACAAATCTCAAAATGATGCTGACAGTGATGTAGTGAGAGTGGATAATAATTTTAAAATAATGCTAAAGCGGTGTAATGAGAGTTGCTACTTCCCTAAGAAATAATGCTACAGTGATGTAGTGAGGTTTGCTACGAACCGCAAAATGATGCTACAGTGATGTAATGAGGGTTGCTATTTACCTAGGAAATGATGCTAGAGTGATGTGGTGAGAGTTGCTACGAACCTCAAAATGATGCCAGACTGATGAAATGAGAGTTGCGACAAACCTAAGAAGTGATGCTACAGTAATGTGGTGAGAGTTGATACTAATTTCAAAATAATGCTAAAGTGGTGTAGTGAGAGTTGTTACGAACCGCAAAATGATGCTACAGTGATGTAATGAGAGTTGTTACTTACCTAAGAAATGATGCTCCAGTAATGTCGTGAGAGTTGCGACTATCCTCAAAATTATGCGACAGTGATGTAATGAGAGTTGCTACAAATGTCCAAATGATGCTCAAGTGATGTAATGAGAGGTGCTACAAACCTAAGAAATGATGCTACAGGGATGTAATGAGAGTTGCTACAAATGTCCAAATGATACTAGAGTGATGTAATGAGAGTTGCGACAAACGTAAGAAATGATGCTACAGTCATGTGCTGAGAGTTGATAGTAATTTCAAAATCATGCTAAAGTGATGTAATGAGAGTTGCTACTTACCTAAGAAATGATGCTACAGTGATGTAGTGAGAGTTGCTACGAACCGCAAAATGATGCCACAGTGATGTAATGAGGGTTGCTATTTACCTAAGAAATGATGCTGCAGTGATGTGGTGAGACTTGCTACGAACCTAAGAAATGATGCTACAGTTATGTAATGACAGTTCCTACGAATCTCAAAAATTATACTTCAGTAATGTCGCGAGAGTTGCTACTATCCTCAAAATGAGGTGACAGTGATGTAGTGAGAGTTGATACTAATCTCAAAATGAGGTGACAGTGATGTAGTGAGACTTGCTACTAATCTCAAAATGATGCTGACAGTGATGTGGTGAGAGTTGCTACGAACCTCAAACTGATACTTCCAGTAATGTAGTGAGAGTTGCTACAAACCTCAAAATGATGCTGCAGTGATGTCATGGGAGTTGCTACTAACCTAAGAAATGATGCTACAGTGATATAATGAGAGTTGCTACAAATGTCAAAATGATGCGACAGTGATGTAGTGAGAGTTGCTACGATCCTCAAAATGATGCTATAGTGATGTGGTGAGAGTTGCTGTTACCTAAGAAATTATGCTTCCAGTAATGTAGTGAGAGTTGCTACGAACCGCAAAATGATGCGACAGTGATGTGGTGAGAGCTGCTACGATCCTCAAAATGAGGTGGCAGTGATGTAGTGACAATTGATACTAATCTCAAAATGATGCTAAAGTGATGTAATGAGAGTTGCTACAAACCTAAGAAGTGATGCTACAGTGATGTGGTGAGAGTTGCTACTAACCTAAGAAATTATACTGACAGTGTTGTGGTGAGAGTTGATAGTAATTTCAAAATCACGCTAAAGTGATGTAATGAGAGTTGCTACATACCTAAGAAATGATGCTACAGTGATGTAATGAGAGTTGCTACGAATCTCAAAATGATGCTAGAGTGATGTAATGAGATTTGCTACAAACCTAAGAAATGATGCTACAGTAATGTCGTGAGAGTTGCGACTATCCTCAAAATGATGCGACAATGATGTATTGAGAGTTGCTACGATCCTCAAAATGATGCAACAGTGATGTGGTGAGAGTTGCTACTAACCTAAGAAATTGTACTGACAGTGTTGTGGTGAGAGTTGATAGTAATTTCAAATTCATGCTAAAGTGGTGTAGTGAGAGTTGCTACGAACCGCAAAATGATGCTTCAGTAATGTCGTGAGAGTTGCGACTATCCTCAAAATGATGCGACAGTGATGTCGTGAGAGTTGCTACGATCCTCAAAATGATGCCAAAGTGATGTAATGAGACTTGCTAAAAAACCTAAGAAATGATGCTACAGTGATGTGGTGAGAGTTGATAGTAATTTCAAAATCATGCTAAAGTGATGTAATGAGAGTTGCTACGAACCTCAAAATGATGCGACAGTTATGTAATGAGAGTTGCTTCTTACCTAAGAAATGATGCTACAGTGATGTGGTGAGATTTGCTACGAACCTCAAAATGATGCTACAGTGATGTAATGAGAGTTGCCACGAAACTCAAAATGATGCTACAGTAATGTCGCGAGAGTTGCGACTATCCTCAAAATTATACGACAGTGATGTAGTGAGAGTTGCTACGATCCTCACAATGATGCGACAGTGATGTGGTGAGAGCTGCTACAATCCTCAAAATGAGGTGGCAGTGATGTAGTGACAATTGATACTAATCTCAAAATGATGCTAAAGTGATGTCATGAGAGTTGCTTCTAAACGAAGAAATGATGCTACAGTGATGTAGGCAGAGTTGCTACGATCCTCAAAATTATGCTACAGTGATGTTATGACAGTTACTAATAACCTAAGAAATTATACTGACAGTGTTGTGGTGAGAGTTGATAGTAATTTCAAAATAAAGCTAAAGCGGTGTAATGACAGTTGATACTTCCCTAAGAAATGATGCTACAGTGATGTAGGTAGAGTTGCTACGAACCGCAAAATGATGCCACAGTGATGTCATGGGAGTTGCTACTAACCTAAGAAATGATGCTACAGTGATGCAGTGAGAGTTGATAGTAATTTCAAAATAAAGCTGAAGCGGTGTAATGAGAGTTGATACTTCCCTAAGAAATGATGCTACAGTGATGTAGTGAGAGTTGCTACGAACCGCAAAATGATGCCACAGTGATGTAATGAGAGTTGCTATTTACCTAAGAAATGATGCTACAGTTATGTGGTGAGAGTTGCTACTAACCTAAGAAATGATGTGACAGTGATGTAGTGAGAGTTGCGACTAACCGAAGAAATGATGCGACAGTGATGTAGTGAGAGTTGCGACTAATCTCTAAATGATGGTACAGTGATGTAGTGAGAGTTGCTACGATGCTCGAAATTGATGCTTACAGTAATGTTAGAGTTGCTTAAAACCTCAAAATAATGTTACAGTAATGTCGTGAGAGTTGCGACTATCCTCAAAATGATGCGACAGTGATGTAGTGAGAGTTGCTACGATCCTCAAAATGATGCTAAAGTGATGTAATGAGAGTTGCGACAAACCTAAGAAATGATGCTACAGTGATGTGGTGAGAGTTGATACTAATTTCAAATTCATGCTAAAGTGGTGTAGTGAGAGTTGCTACGAACCGCAAAATGATGCTCCAGTAATATCGTGAGAGTTGCGACTATCCTCAAAATGATGCGACAGTGATGTAATGAGAGTTGCTACAAATGTCCAAATGATGCTAAAGTGATGTCATGAGAGTGGCTACAAACCTAAGAAATGAAGCTACAGTGATGTAATGAGAGTTGCTACAAATGTCCAAATGATGATAGAGTGATGTGGTGAGAGTTGATAGTAATTTCAAAATCATGCTTAAGTGATGTAATGACAGTTGCTACTTACCTATGAAATGATGAGACAGTGATGTGGTGAGAGTTGCTACGAACCTCAAAATGATGCTACAGTGATGTAATGAGAGTTGCTACTTACCATGTGGTGAGAGTTGCTACGAATCTCAAAATGATGCTACAGTAATGTCGTGAGAGTTGCGACTATCCTCAAAATGATGCGACAGTGATGTCGTGAGAGTTGCTACGATCCTCAAAATGATGCCAAAGTGATGTAATGAGAGTTGCTACAAATGTCCAAATGATGCTAAAGTGATGTAATGAGAGTGGCTAAAAACCTAAGAAATGATGCGACAGTGATGTAATGAGAGTTTCTACAAATGTCCAAATGATGCTCGAGTGATGTGGTGAGAGTTGATAGTAATTTCAAAATCATGCTAAAGTGATGTAATGAGAGTTGCTACTTACCTATGAAATGATGAGACAGTGATGTGGTGAGAGTTGCTACGAACCTCAAAATGATGCTACAGTGATGTAATGAGAGTTGCTACTTACCAAAGAAATGATGCGACAGTGATGTGGTGAGAGTTGCTACGAACCTCAAAATTATGCTACAGTGATGTGATGAGAGTTCCTACGAATCTCAAAATGATGCTACAGTAATGTCGCGAAAGTTACGACTATCCTCAAAATGATGCGACAGTGATGTAGTGAGAGTTGCTACGGTCCTCAAATTGAGGTGGCAATGATGTAGTGAGAGTTGATACTAATATCAAAATGATGCTGACAGTGATGTAATGAGAGTTGCTACTTCCCTAAGAAATAATGCTACAGTGATGTAGTGAGGTTTGCAACGAACCGCAAAATGATGCTACAGTGATGTAATGAGGGTTGCTATTTACCTAAGAAATGATGCTACAGTGATGTGGTGAGAGTTGCGACGAACCTCAAAATGATGCCAGAGTGATGTAATGAGATTTGCCACAAACCTAAGAAATGATGCTACAGTAATGTAATGAGAGTTGCTACGAATCTCAAAATGATGCCAGAGTGATGTAATGAGATTTGCTACAAACCTAAGAAATGATGCTACAGTAATGGAATGAGAGTTGCTACGAATCTCAAAATGATGCCAGAGTGATGTAATGAGATTTGCTACAAACCTAAGAAATGATGCTACAGTGATGTAGTGAGAGTTGACAGCAATTTCACAATCACGCTAAAGTGATGAAATGAGAGTTGCTACTTACCTAAGAAATGATGCTACAGTGATGTGGTGAGAGTTGCGACGAACCTCAAAATGATGCTACAGTGATGTAATGAGAGTTGCTACGAATCTCAAAATGATGCTACAGTAATGTCGTGAGAGTTGCGACTATCCTCAAAATGATGCGACAGTGATGTAGTGAGAGTTACTACGATCCTCAAAATGTTGCTAAAGTGAAGTAATAAGAGTTGCTACAAACCTAAGAAATGATGCTACAGTGATGTGGTGAGAGTTGCTACTAACCTCAAAATGATGTTGAAAGTGATGTAGTGAGAGTGGCTAAAAACCTCAAAACGATGCTACAGTGATGTCTTAAGAATTGCTACTAACCAAAGAAATGGTGCGACCGTGATGTGGTGAGAGTTGCTACGATCCTCAAAATGATGCTACAGTGATGTCGTGAGAGTTGCGACTATCCTCAAAATGATGCGACAGTGATGTAGTGAGAGTTACTACGATCCTCAAAATGTTGCTAAAGTGAAGTAATAAGAGTTGCTACAAACCTAAGAAATGATGCTACAGTGATGTGGTGAGAGTTGCTACTAACCTCAAAATGATGTTGAAAGTGATGTAGTGAGAGTGGCTAAAAACCTCAAAACGATGCTACAGTGATGTCTTAAGAATTGCTACTAACCAAAGAAATGGTGCGACCGTGATGTGGTGAGAGTTGCTACGATCCTCAAAATGAGGTGTCAGTGATGTGGTGAGAGTTGATACTAATCTCAAAATGATGCTGACAGTGATGTGGTGAGAGTTGATAGTAATTTCAAAATCACGCTAAAGTGATGTAATGAGAGTTGCTACTTACCTAAGAAATGATGCTACAGTGATGTGGTGAGAGTTGCGACGAACCTCAAAATGATGCTACAGTGATGTAATGAGAGTTGCTACGAATCTCAAAATGAATCTACAGTGATGTCGTGAGAGTTGCGACTATCCTCAAAATGATGCGACAGTGATGTAGTTAGAGTTGCTACGATCCTCAAAATGATGCTAAAGTGAAGTAATGGGAGTTGCTACAAACCTAAGAAATGATGCGACAGTGATGTGGTGAGAGTTGATAGTAATTTCAAAATCACGCTAAAGTGATGTCATGAGAGTTGCTACTTACCTAAGAAATGATGCCACAGTAATGTCGTGAGAGGTGCGACTATCCTCAAAATGATGCGACAATGATGTATTGAGAGTTGATACTATCCTCAAATTTAGTAATTTAGTAATTTCAAAATCATGCTAAAGTGATGTCATGAGAGTTGCTTCTAACCGAAGAAATGATGCTACAGTGATGTAGGCAGAGTTGCTACGATGCTCAAACTGATGCTTCCAATAATGTAGTGAGAGTTGCTACAAACCTCAAAATGATGCGACAGTGATGTCATAGGAGTTGCTACTAACCTAAGAAATGATGTTACAGTGATGAAATGAGAGTTGCTACAAATGTCAAAATGATGCGACAGTGATGTCATAGGAGTTGCTACTAACCTAAGAAATGATGTTACAGTGATGAAATGAGAGTTGCTACAAATGTCAAAATGATGCGACAGTGATGTAGTGAGAGTTGCTACGATCCTCAAAATGATGCTAGAGTGATGTGGTGAGAGTTGCTACTATCCTCAAAATGAGGTGACAGTGATGTGGTGAGAGTTGATAGTAATTTCAAAATCACGCCAAAGTGATGTAATTAGAGTTGCTACATACCTAAGAAATGATGCTACAGTGATGTGGTGAGAGTTGCTACTAACCTAAGAAATGATGTTACAGTGATGAAATGAGAGTTGCTACAAATGTCAAAATGATGCGACAGTGATGTCATAGGAGTTGCTACTAACCTAAGAAATGATGTTACAGTGATGAAATGAGAGTTGCTACAAATGTCAAAATGATGCGACAGTGATGTAGTGAGAGTTGCTACGATCCTCAAAATGATGCTAGAGTGATGTGGTGAGAGTTGCTACTATCCTCAAAATGAGGTGACAGTGATGTGGTGAGAGTTGATAGTAATTTCAAAATCACGCCAAAGTGATGTAATTAGAGTTGCTACATACCTAAGAAATGATGCTACAGTGATGTGGTGAGAGTTGCTACTTACCTAAGAAATGATGCTACAGTGATGTGGTGAGAGTTGCTACGAACCTCAAAATGATGCTACAGTGATGTAATGAGAGTTGCTATGAATCTCAAAATGATGCTACAGTGATGTAATGAGAGTTGCTACAAACCTAAGAAATGATGCTACGGTGATGTGGTGAGAGTTGATAGTAATTTCAAAATCATGCTAAAGTGATGTAATGAGAGTTGCTACTTACCTAAGAAATGATGCTACAGTGATGTGGTGAGAGTTGCTACGAACCTCAAAATGTTGCAACAGTGATGTAATGAGAGTTGCTGCTAACCGAAGAAATGATGCTACAGTGATGTAGTGAGAGTTGCTACTATCCTAAAAATGATGCGACAGTGATGCGATAATTGCGATGAAGCTCATAATGAAACTACAGTGATGTATTGAGTGTTGCTACTAACCTCAAAATGATGTTGAAAGTCATGTAGTGAGAGTGGCTAAAAACCTCAAAACGATGCTACAGTGATGTCTTAAGAATTGCTACTAACCAAAGAAATGATGCTCAAGTGATGTGGTGAGAGTTGCAAAATACCTGAAAATGATGTGACAGTGATGTGGTGAGAGTTGATAGTAATTTCAAAATCACGCTAAAGTGATGTAATGAGAGTTGCTACTTACCTAAGAAATGATGCTACAGTGATGTAGTGAGAGTTGCTACGAACCTCAAATGATGCTACAGTGATGTAATGAGAGTTGCTACTTACCTAAGAAATGATTCTACAGTGATGTGGTGAGAGTTGCGACTATCCTCAAAATGATGCGACAATGATGTATTGAGAGTTGCTACGATCCTCAAAACGATGCTACAGTGATGTAATGAGAGTTGCTACTAACCAAAGAAATGGTGCGACCGTGATGTGGTGAGAGTTGCTTCGAACCTCAAAATGATGCTACAGTGATGTAGTGAGAGTTGCTAAAAACCTCAAAATGATGCGACAGTGATGTAGTGAGAGTTGCTAGGAACCTCAAAATGATGCAGGGTGACTTTGTGGAAAGTCTTGCACTCCCAACACATTCATTCTCACGAATGCAGTGACAGGTCAGAGCCAAGGGAGCCTCCATGTCCACAGATGTCCACATGGCAGCTGGACTTCCTTTTTCACTCCTTCCCGTTCCTCCTGGTACTTTTTGGCCACCGTTTGTTTGATGGTCTGAAAATGACACCCAGAGTAAATCAATACATTGAAATTAGAGATGAAATAAACTGGAGATTTCAACTACTGCTTTAGATCATTTCCACACAAACCTTCCTGGTTGGCAAACATATGAGGCTCAAGGACCTGAACCAGTTCCCTGAACCCTTCCCTCTCAACAGTGCTGAGGGGCTGGCAGTCCTTCAGGATGAAATTCAGCAGAGCCTCATCCAGCATCTGCTTCCTGGAAGCTGGATGGTTAAAGATGAAGGAGAGAAGAAATGAATAGGAATTAATGATCAATGAAGCAACTGTGAGTCAGTTGGAGAGTGGCTGTATACCTGAGTTCATCCTGGTGGATCTGGGACTTCATTCTCATGCCTGGCCCCATCATACCTCAGCACTGAAGAGGTGCTTTGGTTGAGATGAGACGCTTCTGTCCAACAAATGCCACATTCAACCTGCAGAAAAGAACATGAGTACTCAGCTAAAAGTTCCTTTCTTCATGGTGACTGGTGTTTCTTAGTCTTAGACCACCAGGTTTCCAATGAGGTGTATCGGATACGTTGTTGTGTGCCGCTGAAATCCGTCCAATTCCGACGTTGTTTCCTCATGAAATATGTTTGCCTTAAAGCTCATTAAAGTGTTGAACCACAATATCGTTCACCATAACTGAGTCAACTTCAAGATAACCTACTTCTACATTCCAGTCCCGGCTGCTCCTGTTCTGCTGCAGTCCAGAAAACAACAACCCGATACAATTGGCGCTCCTTCCCACAGCTCCGGCCCGGATCCGCATGGTTCCGCTGACTGACTGTGAGACGCGCTCCCTCCAGAGTGGCACAGCCCGATGGGGGTCCTTATCTGGCACGGGGGCGTAAAACAGGTGCGACTGAAGAGCCTGGTTTATTCTGCATCGAGGGAACGCGTTGCTCTGCAATTCACCGCCAAGCCGCTAGGGGGTGTGGCTTTGTCTTTGTATTGTTTACGGGGCTCTTGTCGGATTCCTTGGTTTTCTTCCGGTCACAGACAACAATTGTTGGCCATTTGTCAGTCTTTGTAGTGCCGCCAATAATCCTTTCTTCAGCTTGGTCCATTTTTTCTTGAAGCTTTCACCACAGAAACTTTGAAAATGGCGGTGTTATGCTGCGACTGAACCGGAAATGACGTTCTGAGCGGACCAATCACAGTCCTCAACGTTGACGTCACCACGCGTCGACGCCACACGTAGGCAGGATATTTTGGAGGCGCGCGTCCGGCTACGGCGTAGGTACGGCGATTACGCGACTCAGAAGCATAAATCAGGCTTAAATCAGGCTTTACAGTCGAAAAGGAAGTTAGCATGTCAGGGATGAGACACGCTTATCGTCCAACAGGAAGTTAGCATGTAAGGGATGAGACACGCTTATCGTCCAACAGGAAGTTAGCATGTCAGGGATGAGACGCGCTTATCGTCCAACAGGAAGTTAGCATGTCAGGGATGAGACACCCTGATCGTCCAACAGGAAGTTAGCATGTCAGGGATGAGACACCCTGATAGTCCAACAGGAAGTTAGCATCTCCATGGTTCCCTTGACCAGAAGCCAGTGGGATCGTTCCATTCTGACATCTTGATTGACATTTGTCCTTCTCTGAGCTAAATAGCTGGCAATCATTTGAAAACAACCTTGATTTACTTTTTCTATTTTGTTCTTCAGCTCATTTGCATAATTTTGTTAAAATTCTCCCCTTTTTGTGTTTACATTTTTATTTTTAATTCTGCTGTTTTTAGCACAAAGTCCACCTGGTGCCTAAAGACCAGTTCAGCATGGACTACGTTGAACCTTCAGTCCGCTGCATCAGCACCCATGGACGGTTCCCCCCTGACAGGTGGATTCTGGTGAGGAACATTAGTGGGACAGCGCTCTTGTTAGAAGGGTTCTGATCCACCTTCCCTCCCCCTGTAGCTCCTCCTGTGTCCCCTCAGCGCTCTTGTTAGAAGGGTTCTGATCCACCTTCCCTCCCCCTGTAGCTCCTCCTGTCTCCCCTCAGCGCTCTTGTTAGAACGGTTCTGATCCACCTTCCCTCCCCCTGTAGCTCCTCCTGTGTCCCCTCAGGCTCTTGTTAGAACGGTTCTGATCCACCTTCCCTCCCCCTGTAGCTCCTCCTGTGTCCCCTCAGCGCTCTTGTTAGAACGGTTCTGATCCACCTTCCCTCCCCCTGTAGCTCCTCCTGTGTCCCCTCAGCGCTCTTGTTAGAAGGGTTCTGATCCACCTTCCCTCCCCCTGTAGCTCCTCCTGTCTCCCCTCAGCGCTCTTGTTAGAACGGTTCTGATCCACCTTCCCTCCCCCTGTAGCTCCTCCTGTGTCCCCTCAGGCTCTTGTTAGAACGGTTCTGATCCACCTTCCCTCCCCCTGTAGCGCCTCCTGTGTCCCCTCAGCGCTCTTGTTAGAACGGTTCTGATCCACCTTCCCTCCCCCTGTAGCTCCTCCTATGTCCCCTCAGCGCTCTTGTTAGAACGGCTCTGATCCACCTTCCCTCCCCCTGTAGCTCCTCCTGTGTCCCCTCAGCGCTCTTGTTAGAACGGTTCTGATCCACCTTCCCTCCCCCTGTAGCTCCTCCTGTGTCCCCTCAGCGCTCTTGTTAGAACGGTTCTGATCCACCTTCCCTCCCCCTGTAGCTCCTCCTGTGTCCCCTCAGCGCTCTTGTTAGAACGGTTCTGATCCACCTTCCCTCCCCCTGTAGCTCCTCCTGTGTCCCCTCAGCGCTCTTGTTAGAACGGTTCTGATCCACCTTCCCTCTCCCTGTAGCTCCTCCTGTGTCCCCTCAGCGCTCTTGTTAGAACGGTTCTGATCCACATTCCCTCCCCCTGTAGCTCCTCCTGTGTCCCCTCACGTTTCCAAACTCCCTCCCACTGGCTGGTGCTGAAGGAGGGCCAGAGCTCCTCCTACAGGAGCCCATCCTGGCCTCCCCCGCTGCAGCTCCTCCACTGACCTCCCACCAGAGAGATGAGCCCCCTGGTTCAGAGGTGACAGACCACCTCTGGGAGCAGACAACAGAGACCACATCAGGCTGGACTCCGTGCAGGTACAGAGGCTGACGGCTGCTGAGTGAGTGAGTTTACGACGCTCCCACCACTGCTGCTGGATTGATTTAACACATCTGGAATATTTAGGGGTCAACATCTGCATCTGTTGAAGTCCTCAGTTTCCCTGCAGGTGGTGTTGTTCCAGATAAAAGGTCTCAATAACAGCATCACTCCAGGTGAAACCATTCCAAAGAAGGCTAAGTGGAGCTGGCATATCAGCCCCCAATGGAAGCCTGCTGCTGCTGCCAAGCTCTCCATGTCATCATGGAAAAGTTGATTGTTCAACTCAATGTTTTTCCCATTGGGAGGAGATTTGTTGTTCCACCATGAAGTCTTTTCTGGTGATGAGTTTGTGTGTTGTAGTAGCATGAAGATATCTTGTTATCATGATCAACTCATCTGGCCTGGTGGAAGAACACTGCTGTGTTTGGATTCAGACGAGTCAAATCTGAACCAGGGACTTGTAGTTTTATCCTCGGTCTCCGGACTCATAAAATGGAGACCGGCCCAGTTTGACACTTTTGAACTCCTCCATGATGTTCAAATCTCATGACTGAGATTCGTGATTGGAAACATCGGCGGTTCAGGAAAGAAAACATGTACCATTGAACATCGCTCTCATCCTTCTACTCAGAACGCTGCGGTGGACTCCACCGTGTCCAGGCTTTGGGCAGATACGTCTTCATCCTCCACCACCACCAGCCGCTCCACCCCACCCACCCTGTGCAGGTCTACATTACCAGGGTCGGATCTGGCAGGGTGGAGGATCTTTGATTCATCTTAGCTTTCCTGCTCCGGCTGTTTGAGAAACAATCAAATGGAGATGGTTGTTTGTGTCTTCCAGGCCACGCCAACGCCTCCTTCTGTCCCCACGCTTACGGCTGCCGAAACGTGCCGGTGTCTGAAAACCAGATCATTGTGGATGTGCCGGACCACCAGGTCCTCCTCACCTGCAGGTTCCTGCAGGCAGAGCCCTGTGGTGGTAGGTTTCCTGCTCCTCTGCTGGACTGATACCCTCTCCCTTTCCCCACACGTATCTGCTGTTTCTACTCTGTGCCTCCTTCTCCTCTGTCAGGCCTGGACTTCTTCCTTCTGTCTCTCCAGGATTACGTCCTGGTGGTGCCTGAGAGCAGCTCCAGCTCCAGCTCCCTGAACCAAGAACCACTGGAGAAATCTGACCACTTCATCAGCAACTGTGGCCTCAACAGCTTTCATGTGAAGTCGGTGTCTCTCAGCCTGAGTTGGTCCATGTTCTGTATCCCTGAATGTTCTAGAGGAACTAAACTGGGCCTGACTGGGACGCTTCTGTCTGCTCAGATTTGGGTTGTGAATGCATTCAGATGTCATTTACAAGCATTGGAACTAAAGACCCGAGCCTCAAGAATATTTAGTTCTTGATTTACTTTCTCTTGCAGGGTTTCACTTTGTGCAAATTTTCTTTTGAAGATCTTTGTTTTTTGTTGTCCTTCCATTTAGCAAGTTTGGCTAATAACCTTTTCCCCACTAAACTAATTTTCCTAAAATGTCTCGCTAACGTTTCCTTTTTCTCTGTCGTCCCTCCTGTCCTTCGTCTCCATTCTGTCTCAGCTCAGCTGTGTCTCTTGGGCTCTCTTCAACAACGGCGCCCTGCCTTGTGCCTGCCATGAGGTTGGAGCTGAGAGTGACACCTGCGAGTCATTTGGTGGTCGGTGCCGCCGCAGGCCCCACGTGATTGGCCGAGACTTCTCCATGTGGGCCGCGGGTTGCTGGGGATTCCCCTCTGCAGACGTGAGTGTCAGATTGGATGAATGATGAGTAATAAGGGCTTTTAATGATGAGTGAGAGGACAGACCAAACCAACCTGTCCAACCGTCAGAGGACAGTTTGTTGTTCTAGTTTCAACTCTTACTACATTACCGTCAGCATCACTTTGAGTTTATTAGCAACTATCACTACATTACTGTCAGCATCACTTTGAGTTTATGAGCAACTATCACTACATTACTATTAGCATCATTTTGGGATCATTAGCAATTCTTACGACATCACTGTCGCATTATTTGGAGGTTCGTAGCAACTCTTACTACATGACTGTCGGCATCACTTTGAGGTCATTTGAAACTTTCACTCAAATATTGTTAGCATCATTTCGAGTTCATTGGCAATTCTTATTACATCACTGTCGCATCATTTTGAGATCATCAGCAATTCTTACGACATCACTGTAGCATTATTTTGAGGTTATTAGCAACTCTTACTACATTACTGTCAGCATCATTTTTAGGTTGTTTGAAACTTTCACTACATTATTGTTAGCATCATTTTGAGTTCATTAGCAGTTCGTACTACATCACTGTCGCATCATTTTGAGATCATTAGCAATTCTTCTGACATCACTGTTGCATTATTTTAAGGTTCGTAGAAACTCTTATTACATGACTGTCAGCATCACTTTGAGGTTATTCGAAACTTTCACTCCATTACTGTTAGCATCATTTTGAGTTCATTAGCAACTCTTCTGACATCACTGTCGCATTATTTTTAGGTTCGTAGCGACTCTTACTACATCACTGTTGCATTATTTTGAGGTTAGTATCAACTCTTACTACATGACTGTCAGCATCACTTTGAGGTTGTTCCAAACACTCACTACATTACTGTAAGCATCACTGAGTTTATTAGCAACTATCACTACATTACTGTTAGCATCATTTTGAGTTTAATAGCAATTCTTACTACATCACTGTCAGCATCATTTTTAGGTTACTCGCAACTCTAACCACATGACTGTCAGCATCACTTTGAGGTTATTCGAAACTTTCACAACGTCACTTTTGGCATCATTTTGAGTTCATTAGCAATTCTTACTCCATCACTGTCGCATCATTTTGAGATCATTAGCAATTCTTACGACATCACTGTAGAATTATTTTGAGGTTATTAGCAACTCTTACTACATTACCGTCAGCACCATTTTTAGGTTACTCGCATCTCTAACCACATGACTGTCAGTACACTTTGAGTTTATTGGCAACTTTCACTACATTACTGTTAGCATCATTTTGAGTTCATTAGCAATTCTTACGACATCATTGTCGCATCATTTTGAGATCATTAGCAATTCTTCCGACATCACGGTCAGCATCATTTTTAGGTTACTCGCAACTCAAACCACATGACTGTCAGCATCACTTTGAGGTTATTCGAAACTTGCACTCCATTACATTTAGCATCATTTTGAGTTCATTAGCAATTCTTACTCCATCACTGTAGCATTATTTTGAGGTTATCAGCAGCTCTTACTACATTTCTGTCAGCATCATTTTTAGGTTACTCGCAACTTTCACTACATTACTGTTAGCATCATTTCCAGTTCATTAGCAATTCTTACTACATCACTGTCCCATCATTTCAGATCATAAGCAATTCTTACTACATCACTGTCACATCATTTTGAAGTTCGTAGTAACTCTTACTACATTACTGTTGCATTGTTTTAAGGTTCGTAGCAACTCTTCCTACATGACTGTCAGTACACTTTGAGTTTATTGGCAACTTTCACTACATTACTGTTACCATCCTTTTGAGTTCATTAGCAATTCTTACGACATCATTATCGCATCATTTTGAGATCATGAGCAATTCTTCCGACATCACGGTCAGCATCATTTTTAGGTTACTCGCAACTCAAACCACATGACTGTCAGCATCACTTTGAGGTGATTCGAAACTTGCACTACATTACAGTTAGCATCATTTTGAGTTTATTTGCAATTCTTACTCCATCACTGTCGCATCATTTTGAGGTTCGTTGCAACTCTTACAACATGACTGTCAGCATCACTTTGAGTTTGTTCGAAACTTTCACTACATTACACTTAGCATCATTTTGAGTTCGTTACAATTCTTACGACATCACTGTCGCATCATTTTGAGATCATTACCAATTCTTCTGACATCACTCTCGCATTATTTTAAGGTTCGTAGAAACTCTTACTACATGACTGTCAGCATCACTTTGAGTTTATTAGCAACTTTCACTCCATTACTGTTAGCATCATTTTGAGTTCATTAGCAATTCTTACTAAATCACTGTCGCATTATTTTGAGGTTCGTAGCAACTCTTACTACATGACTGTCAGCATCACTTTGAGGTTATTCGAAACTTTCACTCCATTACTGTTAGCATCATTTTGAGTTCATTAGCAATTCTTACTACATCACTGTCGCATCATTTTGAGATCATTAGCAATTCTTCTGACATCACTGTCGCATTATTTTGAGGTTCGTAGCAACTCTTGCTACATGACTGTCAACATCACTTTGAGGTTATTCGATACACTTACTACATTACTGCAAGCATCACTGAGTTGAATAGCAACTATCACTACATTACTGTTGGCATCATTTTAAGTTCATTTGCAATTCTTCCGACATCACTGTCGCAATATTTTGAGGTTCGTAGCAACTTTTACTACATTACTGTCGCATTATTTTGAGGTTCATAGCAACACTTACTACATGACTGTCAGCATCACTTTGAGGTTATTCGAAAGTTTCACTCCATTACTCCTAGCATCATTTTGAGTTCATTAGCAATTCTTACTACATCACTGTCGCATCATTTTGAGATCATTAGCAATTCTTCCGACATTACTGTCGCATTATTTTGAGGTTCGTAGCAACTCTTAGTACAAAACTGTCAGCATCACTTTGAGGTTATTCAAAACGTTCACTCCATTACTGTTAGCATCATTTTGAGTTCATGAGCAATTCTTTCTAAATCACTGTCGCATCATTTTGAGATCTTTAGCAATTCTTCCGACATCACTGTCGCATTGAATTGAGTTCATTAGCAACTCTTACTAAATGACTGTCAGCATCACTTTGAGGGTGTTCGAAACTCTTACTACATTACTGTTAGCATCATCTTGAGTTCATTAGCAATTCTTCCGACATCACTGTCGCGTTATTTTGAGGTTCGTAGCAACTCTTACTACATGACTGTCAGCATCACTTTTAGTTTATTAGCAACTATCACTACATTACTGTTTGCATCATTTTGAGTTTATGAGCAATTCTCACGACATCACTGTAGCGTCATTTTGAGTTCATTAGCAATTCTTCTGACATCACTGTCGCATTATTTTGAGGTTCAAAGCAACTCTTACTACATGATTGTCATCATCACTTTGAGGTTGTTCGAAACACTTACTGCATTACTGTAAGCATCACTGAGTTTATTAGCAACTATCACTACATTACTGTTAGCATCATTTTGAGTTCATTAGCAATTCTTCCGACATCACTGTCGCATCATTTTGAGATCATTAGCAATTCTTCTGACATCACTGTCATATAATTTTGAGGTTCGTAGCAGCTCTTACTACATTATTGTCTCTTTATTTTGAGGTTCGTAGCAACTCTTACTACATGACTGTAAGCATCACTTTGAGGTTATTCGAAAGTTTCACTCCATTACTGTTAGCATCATTTTGAGTTCATGAGCAATTCTTACTACATCACTGTCGCATCATTTTGAGATCATTAGCAATTCTTCTGACATTACTGTCGCATTATTTTGAGGTTCGTAGCAACTCTTAGTACATGACTGTCAGCATCACTTTGAGGTTATTCGAAACGTTCACTCCATTACTGTCAGCATCACTTTGAGTTTTTTAGCAACAATTACTACATTACTGTTAGCATCATTTTGAGTTTATGAGCAATTCTCACGACATCACTGTAGCATTGAATTGAGTTCATTAGCAACTCTTACTAAATGACTGTCAGCATCACTTTGAGGGTGTTCGAAACTCTTACTACATTACTGTTAGCATCATCTTGAGTTCATTAGCAATTCTTCGGACATCACTGTCGCGTTATTTTGAGGTTCGTAGCAACTCTTACTACATGACTGTCAGCATCACTTTGAGGGTGTTCGAAACTCTTACTACATTACTGTTAGCATCATCTTGAGTTCATTAGCATTTCTTCCGACATCACTGTCGCGTTATTTTGAGTTTCGTGGCAACTCTTACTACATTATTGTTGCATTATTTTAAGGTTCGTAGCAACTCTTACTACATGACTGTCAGCATCACTTTGAGGTTATTCGAAACGTTCACTCCATTACTTTTAGCATCATTTTGAGATCATTACCAATTCTTCTGACATCACTGTCGCACCATTTTGAGATCTTTAGCAATTCTTCTGACATCACTGTCGCATTATTTTGAGGTTCGCAGCAACTCTTACGACATGACTGTCAACATCACTTTGAGGTTGTTCGAAACACTTACTACATTACTCTAAGCATCACTGAGTTTATAGCAACTATCACTACATTACTGTTAGCATCATTTTGAGTTCATTAGCAATTCTTACGACATCACTGTAGCATCATTTTGAGATCATTAGCAATTCTTACTACATCACTGTCGCATCATTTTGAGGTGAGTTTCAACTCTTCCTACATTACTGTTAGCATCATTTTGAGTTTATTAGCAATTCTTACGACATCACTGTAGCATCATTTTGAGATCATTAGCAATTCTTACTACATCACTGTCGCATCATTTTGAGGTGAGTTTCAACTCTTACTACATGACTGTTAGCATCACTTTCAGGTTGTTCGAAACACTTACTACATTACTGTCAGCATCACTTTGAGATCATTAGCAACTATCACTACATTACTGTTAGCATCATTTTGAGTTCATTAGCAATTCTTATGACATCACTGTCGCATCATTTTGAGATCTTTAGGAATTCTTCCGACATTACTTTCGCATTATTTGTAGTTCATTAGCAATTCCTACGACATCGCTGTCGCATTATTTTGAGGGTAGTAGCAACTCTTACTACATGACTTTCAGCATCATTTGAAATTGTTCGAAACTCTTCCTACATTACTGTAAGCCTCACTGAGTTTATTAGCAACTATCACTACATTACTTTTAGCATTATTTTGTGTTCATTAGTAATTCTTACGACATCACTGTCACATCATTTTGAGATCATTAGCAATTCTTCCGACATCACTTTCGCATTATTTTGAGGTTCGTAGGAACTCTTACTACATTACTGTTGCATTGTTTTGAGGTTCGTACTCTTACGAGGTACTCTTTTGAGGTTCGTACTCTTACGACACGACTGTCAGCATCACTTTGAGTTTATTAGCAACTATCACTACATTACTGTTAGCATCATTTTTAGTTCATTAGCTATTCTTCCGACATCACTGTAGCATTATTTTGAGGTTTTGAGGTACCTTTGTTTGTAACCGATCTGCTGACCAGCGAGACGCCACCACGCACGGCTGTCGGCTCTGTAAAGGAGGGAGAGGAAGTGGAAAGGACGGAGAAGGGTCGGACCAGGTCTATTTCTAGGTGACCACTCACTATCGTCTGCCACACTGCCCCTCATGGTGGGGAGTGTAGCGCCATCCTGCCACAGTACATTTGTTTCATTCTTTTGCTCTTGCACTTTAATTAAAATGGACTTGACTTGAGAATGTTTTGTTTCAAAATATAGATGAATTCCCAGATTTATAGGTAGCATGAGTATGAAGTTGCACTTGCACCCGGTGGGAAAATGTCCTCTGCATTTGACTCTAACTATGTAGGAGCAGTGGTAGCAGTGTCAGCCTGGGGGCTTGGTCAAGATCAATGACAGGACTAGCAGACAGGTAATATCCATAGCATGCATGTTGTTTGAGAGGAGTAAGGGTACACTGTTGGTCTCTCACCTGATGCGCTGTCATCAGCACAAATGATCTGTTCCTAAACATCAAAATCTACCATCCCCCCTGATTGTTTTTTACAACTGGAGTACTGGTTAACACTTTAGAAAGCCTTCATTCAGAGCTGTGAAGAACCTTGAACCTGATATCCCAGACATCAAAGTGGGCCACTAACTGGCCAGATGAAGCTATGCTAGGCTGCTGTATTCTGAAGAGCTAAAGTAGCAGCTTCTGAGAGGGATGCTAACCTGGATGTGTTCATCTCCTACTTTAATATCAGCGGCCCAACTTGGAGCTCTGACAGTCTCCAGCTTGTTGTTCCTGTTTCTGCTTCAGTCAACAGGGAACTCCAACCTGCAGTAGAATCTTCAACAATGGAATAGAAAAGTGAGGAAGAAAAACTAGAATAAACTTACAAAGCTGAGAAATGTTCATGAAGAAGAAAGGCACACGTTATGATTGAGGCCAGAAACTAAAACTCCACACCAAATGTACTTTGACTCGTAGGATAATGAACTTGAATGTGTTGAAACAGCAGATCAATGAATCCACTACCACACAACAAGATGATGACCCCCTACCACAAGATGGCGTCACAGATCCTGACGCTCTGAGCAGGAAACACCGAGCAAAACATTACAACAAAGCTCCTGTTGTTCCCTCCAGGAAAAACTGTGGCTCTGATGAGAAGAAGGATCCCAGCCTCCTCTGAGGATCCATGGCCGCACCATTGGGTAGAAGGACGAGGGGGTCGGCACCAGGAGGAACCCTGGTGTCTCCGATGCAGGGAAGATGGAGCAGTGAAGAGGCCACATTGTGGCGTCCTAAAGAGGACATTTGGTGGAGCCTGAGACAGCAAACATCACGCCCCCTTCATCAGAAGAACCACAGCACCAGAAGAAAGAATCCCGGCAGTGACGACAGGGAGGATCAGGGTGACCTCCTCACCTCCACCTTTGAACCTTCAAATGAACTTTAAAAAGCTTTAGAGTGGAGAAGGTTTTTAAAACCTTTCATTGTTTTTTCCTTTCATTCTCATTTGTGCGATTGTCTGATTTATTAGAAATAAACACTGTCTGCTGGGTTTACATTGACTGTGATTCTCTTTGCATGCAAGTTGAAAGTTCTGCCAATAAAAACCACAAGTATTTGAAGACCAAAGGAAGAACCCCCAAAGTCAGGACCCTGAGATCAAAGTGAGCGCTCTGATCTCAGAGGTCTGGGATATTTCCCATCCCATGGCCCTTCAAATAAGAGCCCTGTGTCTCTGTCTCAAAGTTTTCAACCGTATTTGTTTGTTAAATTAAAACCAGACGACCACTGTGGTCCTTTTTACACGGTAAGTAAAGCACAGATGCCCTGGTGGACCTGTTGGCACCCTGGACTTTGAATCCAGTGACCTGAGTCCAAGTCTCAGTTCCAGCAGGTTTCCTGCAGCCTTCAGCAGAGCTGCCATGTTTCTCTGGAGAGAACTAAGTGATGCTCTCAGCAGGTTGAGGGCACCACCAACAAGTGAGGGATGAACCTCTGACTTCCTTCTTGTCAAACAGGAAACTCCTAATACCTCATTTGAGTAAAGTACCTCATATTCCTGACATCCAAGTAGTAGTGAAGTGGAGGAAGAAGGTAGGAGATCTCCAACAGGATCCTTCTTCCCTCTGTCCTCCTTGATCTCATGGATCACCACAGTCAAGTGGAGACCCAAGCTCCTGGATGGATCTGGCACTCAGGAACTGCTGAGTTTTCCAGTGGACTTTGTTCCATCCATGGTTCAGGAACAGGACTCCTCCTGGTTAACCTGGTATCTTTCCACCCAACTGTGGGTTCTTGGAGAATTTTTCATGTCATGTCAAGAAATCAGGCTGGTGGGTTTTTCAATGAGAGAAATTCTGGTAACTTAATTAAGTGGCATGTTTGTTGAAGCAGTAATTAACTGATAAATTAAGGAAGGCCTGGCCAGTCTTTGCTCCCAGGTCATACGATGGAGTTAGAAAGTCCTGAATCAATCTGGAGTTCCTTGATTTCCTTGTGGTTCTTGTTCCTTTTGCCAATGTAGTCTGGAACAAGAACAAGATGAACCTCCAAATATCAACAGGTTGATTGCAGGTGATGTCAAGTGGTATTTAGAGGAATGTCCTCCTTGTGTTTGGTTCCATGGTGGAATGGTGAGCACTCTGGACTCTGGGTCCAGGGATCCCAGTTCAAGTCTCAGAAGGACCTTCCTGTCTGGAATGTGTCCCTTGTAACAAACTGGTCAAGAGATGCAATGTGGTTCTAATGTTCTGGTTCATTTCTTGTCCTTTAGAAAAATGAAAATCATTTCTTCCTGCCATGAACTCAGACTGTGTGTTTAATGTTAACAATTTAAAAAATTCTACTTTGTCAGTGAATGAATTCATTTGATTTGACATTGCAGTCTGCAACTTTCAGTTTCTGTCAGGATGGCCGAGCGGTCTAAGGCGCTGCGTCCAGGTCGCAGTCTCTCCTGGAGGCGTGGGTTCAACTCCCACTTCTGACAAACGACACTTTCTCCACATTCCTATGCATCCACAGTGGTAAATTCCAAACCCAGTTGAAGCTGCTCTCCACTGATGGGAGTGAGTGGTTGAACTGGCGGCAAAGGAGCTTCCCTGTGACGGTCCAACATCGCCTGGTTTCCTCCAACATGGAGCAGTCACCAAACTCTAACTTCAATGTTGGATCAAAGTCTACTGAAGGAATGTGTTTGGTTCAAAAACCCATTTGTGTTCATCCTTCAATTCACATTTTGTCCATTAACTTCATAATCAGAGTCTCCATCTCATCACATGACTAAAGTCTGGGTTCTGTGTTGGTGGTAAACATCCTTCCACTCACCCAGGCTCCTCACTGGTCTGCACACAGAAATGCATGTTTTACTGGTTTAACCAGTTCCTCAAGTAGTTTAGGAAAAAAGACACTTTGTTAGCTCCTGTAAAGGTCCCACTTTGGGTCGTAACACTTTTTTCCTGACTGCTTGACGTCTCAGTCAGAACAGCTGAGATGAGAACTGAATGTCTGGATTTCTTCCTGACATCATCAGGGTCTGAGGAGCTCATTAAAAAAAGGATTCAGTCAGATGGGAGTTAGAACTTGGAGACCAAAGGAAGAACCTCCAAATTCAGGACCCTGAGATCAAAGTGAACGCTCTGATCTCAGAGGTCTGGGATATTTCACATCCTGATGGCCCTCCAAAATAAGAGCCCTGTGTTACTGTCTAAAAATCATCATTTGTTTGTGAAAAAATCAGGGTATGTTTGTCAGACTTTGTCAGACCTTTCCCCAAATCATCATTTGTTTGTGGAAATTAGATCCAGAAAACCACTGCAGTCCCTCATACATGATTAGTGCCATAGTTTGTCTCACACCTTTCATCTTTGATGGTTCCATGGTGGAAGGGTGAGCACTCTGGACTCTGAATCCAGTGATCCCAGTTCAAACCTCAGTGGGGTCTCCAGCAGGTCTCTGACAGGTGTTGATAGAGGAGTTGTGGCTGCTGACTACAGTGGAAGACACCATCAACAATGATGTTTAGCTCTCAGCTCCTTCAGTCACATGACTGGGCCATCCTGTCATGTCAGTGATGTCACTTGGCAGGACTGCCATTGCATTCTTAATTCTATAACATCTGAGATTAAAATCTATGGAATTACAACCAACAAGCAGCCAAACACCTGATCAGATGCTCCTTCATCATGCTGAGAAGAATCAATCTAAACTGGGATGAAGAAAATTAACTGAGAGGAGAAACCTCCTGATTGGATGACATGGACCCACCTGATCCATGTCAGCCTTGCTGGAGCAGAAAGAGGTGGATCAGAGGAATCAGTGGATCAAGACTCAGGTGGCAGATGAAGAATCTCTGTATTCACAATGGAGTCAGAGAAATCTTCCAACGTGAGAGAACGTGACAGACCATTTTATACTGAAGACAGGCTGTGTGTGTGTGTGTGTGTGTGTGTGTGTGTGTGTGTGTGTCCCTACTGACTGGAAACTGAATAATAACCAGACTAACTTTTATCATTGACCAAGTCTGGTTGACTCACTAAATTCATAACTCAAGTGATTATTTAATTAATAAACAGAACATTTGTCTAAAGTCATGATCAAATTCATGTAAAATCTGAGCAACGAGGGTTTGAAAATGTTCCAATGAGCCAAACCAATGTTGACAGTTAAAAGAAGCCAATGTGGGAGGATTCTTTCTGTCTCAGCAGTAAAGACCAATCCCACAGCTCATGTGAAGCATCAGGTCCTCTGTGAGAGGTGGGAATCCAACCAGGGACCTTTAGATCCACACCAGTCTTCCCTGACCTCATAGAAACTGGAACCTTTCAACAAATAAATTCAAATTCAAGTCAGCAGCAACTCTAGAACAGTTGCTAACTTGCTAATTCCTGTTAGCTCCAGATCAGACAATGCAGGCTCACCTTCACGCTTGGTTGTACGACCGTCACCAGTTGAAGCTTCTCTGGTTCAACAAACTCTGGGGACTCAAGACACAAGTCAGCACCGGTGCAGGTCCAGATCCAGATGTTAGCTGAGGGGGACAATGGCTTAAGGGAGCTCCAGGTAGCTGGTTTGAACTGGTCCCTCATCTCTGTGAGTAGAAACCATCTGAGGTGGAGGGGGAAGATCTGCTTTGACCTCCTGATCTCCCAGTAAAGCCAGTATAGATGTTGAGCTTGGAGGAGTTGATGGCCTCCTTCATCTTCTTGTTGGAGATGTTTGCTAAACTCAGCACCACCACAGATCAGAGGAACGTCCACTTGTCAGCTGGACACTGGAGTTTCTGATGACCTGCAGGATCTTAGTTGTGGTGGCAGCAGGCCTGTTCCAAGAGCTTTGCTCACATTCATGATCAGGCTTCATCATGATTCTGGACCACTGAGTGATAGAAGCTGATCCTGGGGGTGGACTGTCTTCAGGTGGCTGAGGTGTCTGGTGGTCTTGGTGGACCCTCTGCATCTCAAGCTGAGACCACAGAGTCCTGTGTTCTTGAGTCATTGTGTATAGTCTCTGTTGTTGGAGAGCTCAGTATGGTCCGTGATGGTCTAGTGGCTAGGATTCAGTGCTCTCACCGCCGTGGCCTGGGTTCAATTCCCTGTCAGGGAATGAGTTATTTAGAGGTTGAGGGAGAGGTGATCAGGTGGTCCACATGATGGTGGAGGTGATGAACTGTGAATCCATCATGGCTCCACTCTCACCCCCATTGTAGTGTCCTTGGTTCACTCTGCCATGGCCCCATGTTGAAGGGTGACTGTCTCATTCAAGTTCAACCCTTTGTTAGACTCTATTAAGTCACTGACTCCTGCAAGGACAAACTGTAATCCTCCTTAGTAGCTTTGGTTCCTTGCAGCACAGAAAGTCCATTCACTGATGTAGGAACTGGAAAACTTTGAGCTCCGTTCCTTCCTCCATTGAGCAGAACAAA
Source organism: Aulostomus chinensis (assembly GCF_037954235.1). Lineage (NCBI taxonomy): Eukaryota > Metazoa > Chordata > Actinopteri > Syngnathiformes > Aulostomidae > Aulostomus > Aulostomus chinensis. Next base: position 23,209,116 of record NC_141320.1, on the reverse strand, counting down.
CACAGAACAGAGAGCAGTTCCTCCTACAGTTCTCAGAAAGTCTGAGGGCACCAAAGAAAGGAGAGAAATGCAATCAATGTTGAATTCATTTACATTTCTTATATTTGATAAAAGCTAGAACTTAATAAGCTGCCATCAACCTTGATGACCAACTCCTTCACTGTGTGGTTCAAAGTCCCTGGTTTGATTTGTTTCAGGACTTCAGAAGCTCCAATCCTCTCTAAGGTCCAGTGAGAGTGGAAGAGATTATAAATGAGAGAAGCAGGGCCCTCACTCAGAACTGAACCAGCTCAGTTGGGAGAGCGTTAGACTGAAGATCTAAAGGTCCCTGGTCCGATCCCAGGTTTCAGCAGAAGAACAGCATTGACTTTACTTTCCAGTGGAGGAACTGCAGACATGAAGGAAACGAACATCTTGTCCTGTGCATTCTTACGACATTCAGGACATTTTTGGAGCCTCTTGTTGGATTTTGCCACAGAGAATCAGAGCCAATCAAAAGCCTGGTGGACTTTAACATGGAGGACTGAACAAGTCAAGAAAGCATCAGTTTGACCTTCACAGGTGTTTCTGTTCCTGTCTCAATGCTGTAGAAATAGCCTGAGGAGCTCAGACGGTAGAGCATCAGACTTTTAATGTGAGGGTCCAGGGTTCAAGTCCCTGTTAAGGTGCTGTGGAGGTTCCAGTGTTTGACAACATGGTACTGGATGAAGTTTAGTGTTGAACAAACTGTCAACATTAAAAGTAGAAGTGTTCTTGTCTTGCCACTGTGAGACAGTCGCTAGAAAACTGACCAATAATAATTTCATGTGGCATGCAATTAACAAAAGACTCCAAATAACACTGGTCAAGTCAGTTTTATTTGTATTGCGCCAAATCACAACAAAAGTTCTCTCATGACTCTTTACAGGTAGAGCAGGTCTAGAACCAAACTCCTTCAATGAACCTCCACCCAACATTTCTTCATCAGCAGCACATCCTGCAACAGTGGTGATGAAAACCTTCCTTTTAACAGACAGGAACGTGGAGCAGATCCAGGATCAGTGGGGACGGCCTTCTGCTTTGACCGGTTGGAGGGAAAGAGAGCAGGAGAGTGGGGCAGAGACAAAGACAGATAATGGAGGAAGACAGATATGCAGAAGGAAAGAGAGGGACAGAGATAAAGAGAGAGAGAAGTGAAGAGACTGATGGACAGACGGTGAGAAGGTGGAGCTTCGGGTGACAGCTTGAGCCTCTTCAGGTCTGCAGCCTCCTCCAGCAGCACCCACATCTGGGATGAGGGGAGCCTGAAGGCTCTGGAGAAGGAGACGAGTTAGTAATACATATGAGTATGATTTATGTATGACACATATAGGAGGACAGAAAGGAGGAGAGAGAAGCCCAGTGCACCATGGGAGATCCCCCAGCACTCTAAGCCTATAGCAGCATATCTAAGGGCCAGCCTAAGCAGCCCAACTGTAAGCCTGATCAAAAAGGAAGGTCTTTCGTCTGCTCTTATAGGTCAAGAGGGTGTCTGCATCCTGGACTGAAACTGTGAGACGGTTCCACAGGAGGGGAGCCTGATAGCTGAAGGCTCTGGCTCCCAGTCTACTGTTAGAACTCTAGGAACCACCAGTAACCCCGCATCCTGGGAGTGAAGGGTTCTAGCTGGATAATAGGGGACTAGGAGCTCTGTCAGGTAGGAAGGAGCCTGACTGTTGAGGACTTTGATGGTAGAAGGAGAATTTTGAATTCTCTTCTAAATTTGACAGGGAGCCATGCAGAGAGGCCAGTACAGGAGAGACATGGTCTCTTCTACTAGTTCTAGTCAGGCAGCAGTGTTCTGGACCAGCTGGAGAGTCTTTAGGGACCTACTGGTGCAGCCTGATAGGAGGGAATTGCAGTAATCCAGCCTGGAAGTGACAAAGGCATGGACTAGTTCTTCTGCATCTTTTTGAGACAGGATGTGTCTGATCTCAGCAATGTTTCACAAATGAAAGAAAGCAGTCCTAGAAATTTGCTGAATGTGGGCATGAAAGGACAGATCCTGATCAAAGAGAACTCCTCGGTTCCTTAGGGTGGTGCTGGGGGCCAAGGTGATACCTTCCAGGGTACCTGTCTCATTAGATAAACTTGTAAAGTGTCATGAGATAACTTCTGTTGGGATTTGGCACAAAATAAATAAAATTGACTTGACTTGATAGAATTAAATTTAAAGTAGAAAACCTTCCCTCTTCAATCCTGTCACTCAGTGTTGTAAACTGTTTCAAACAAATTCTACTGTTCAACAGTTCAAGTGTTTCTAATGAAGCTGAATGTTCTCCTCTACTTTCCTCAATTGGGTTTCTTTCATGTCCTCCTGAGATCAAAGACAGAATTCTAGCTACTGTCAAAGCCCTGATGACATCATCAGGAATTCTGACTTTGATCTGGCTAATATTTTGGTTTAGGTTGCATGATACCGACCACCTCATTTCTCCTGATGGACTGGTGACCTGTCCAGGGTGAACCCTGCCTCTTGAACAATGTCACCTGGGATCGCCCCCCCCCCCCCCCCGTGACCCTTAAAGGATAAGAATAGAAAGTGGATGGATGACTTCTCCAGTAACGTCCTGCTCACATTGGTCTGTCTTCATTTTGACTCCTCCCACTGCCACAATGACCAGCCTTTATACTCTTGGTGACTGGGGCCCTGGTTGCTGCAGGCCTCAACACCAGCCTGTGGTTGTGAGCAGGGCAGAACAGAACTGACAGTGTCTCCCATGCAGGACCTGGGTCAGCGCCTGGTGCCAGCTGGGGCACCGCTTTAACCTGGACCCCTAGAAGATCTTCTCCAGGAACTGGTCTTTTTCAATCGAAACAGCGTGAAACGTCAAGTAAAGAAATAGGATTATTTAATTCACAATGAAAAAATTCAATCAAAATTCATCATAAAACAAAATGAACAACTGACTACCTTACCATGACTTCACTATGGTAACCTGGTAGTCAGAGCAGCGATGCTCAGGTCTGTGGACTCAGAAGAGGGTTCTTCTTTTGGTCACAGGTTTGAAGTGGAAGAGAGAGGGAAGGCTGTGAGAAACCTGCCACACCTCTCCAGTGACATGGGACATGATGGCAGTGGTGGGATTTGAACCCACGCCTCCTCAGAGACTGGAGCCTAAATCCAGCGCCTTAGACCACTCGGCCACACTACCTCACTGAGCTGTTCTCTGAGTTGGTCTGCTAAAGTCATGTTGAAGAGGAAGTAACATCATGATATAAAACTTATTCTGAAGGGGGACTCCTTCCCTCCACGGTCACAGGAAGTGACAACAGCGCTGCTAGAAGCAGGAAAGAAATGGTAAAAGGACTCAGTTTGTACAGAGCCTTTCTACCTCAGCAGCACTCAAGGAGCTGAACAATGTCCTCTCATTCACACACACTCACACACTGATGCTGAAGGCTGCCATGCAAGGAGTCAACCTACTCATCAGAAGTATTTAGGGGTTCAGTATCTTACTCAAGGACACTTTGACATGGTCACCAGGGGTAGTGAGGATGGAACTGGACACTGGTATCTGCAACGACTCCATCAACTCCTAATCTAGCAGCTCTGCTGGGTCCAACTATTTTACAGAACATTTGACAGACCTGTGGAGCAGTGAGGACACACATGAGTTGATCACATGATCCACTGAAGCGCCATTTTACCTGCCACTGAGGTCACCAACATGAGCTGGAGTTGGGACTCTTGAACTGAACCTGGTATCACAGGGACACCTACTGCTGCAAAATGGAACAGCAACATTGAACCAAGTACAGGATTGGAGGGAGACTGACGGTCTCTGTTTGGGTTTTTGGAAAACAAGGAGGGAGTGGCTTCAAGCTGGATTCTCAGAGACTATTTCCCCAACCTCTACATTGGCATCTACACTGTCATCCAGTCACGTGACTGAAGTCATCCAGTCACGTGACTGAAGTCATCCAGTCACGTGACTGAAGTCATCCAGTCACGTGACTGAAGTCATCCAGTCACGTGACTGAAGTCATCCAGTCACGTGACTGAAGTCATCCAGTCACGTGACTGAAGTCATCCATTCATGTCAGTGATGTCACTTGGCAGGACTCTCATTGCCGTCTCATTCCAGAAAAGAATCCAGACTCCACCTGTGGCTCCATGATCACTGATGGACCTCTGGTTGGAGGCTGGACGATGATGTTTGGACTGGAAGGAAAACTCCTTGTCCAAATTCCACTGTGTTCAAGTTTAAAGTCGCACAATCAGAAGTAGCTGAATCTGACAGGTGAAGGTTTGGAACTACAAGATGGTGATGTTTCCTTGACTTGATGCTCTGACTGTCAGGGTAGATGACAGCTTCTTCTGCTGCTGCATCTGAGTGGCTATGATTGCAGGTTTTACCTCCCAAGGTTGTTTGGTTCCAGGGGACATTTTAGAATTCCAGTCCCCAACTTTGGATGTTCTGAAACTCTTCTCCTGAATCACTCCTGAGCTGCAGCAAGAACAAATACCAGTGCCAACCAGATCAACTTAATGGCTGTTTTTGTAGTGATTTGGTTCTAAACAAATAAAACTGACTTGACCTGATTTGGTGCCTCATGAGGAGAAAATTTGGGCACAAATGTTGGACAAGAGTGTTTTTAGAGGGGTGTTTTTTTGTTGTTGTTGCAGTGTTGTAAGTCACTGTAACTGCAGCTAAAAGATTGAACTTTCTCCAAATCTCCTCAAGATGGTTTCCAATTACATCAGTTGTCACAAGAGGAAGTCTGCATGTAAACACACTCAGGTGTGCCCAGCTATTCTTATGAGAACATTGGATCAAGTTCATTCTATGTGCAGCCTAACCTTAATCTTAATCTTAATCTTAACCAACTGAATCTTAATCTTTATTTGAAACTAAACTCAATCCAGACCTTCACTCTGAAAGAACTCACAAACTGCATTGCGTTGCATCAGGGCCGGTCTTTGGTCCCCATGAGGACGAGGACTCCTGATCAGTGTTGATGATGGAAATGGTGTCCAACACCATAAAACAAGAAATACACACACGTGTAAACACACACAGTGACCCCGCATGTCGTTTCTGTCCAATTTAAATTTTCATTCATTACCCAGAACCTCTCAAAAGCCCTGAAGAAAAATTGAATATTTGGAGTTTGAAAGCCATAAATCACATCCATATCATCTCGTCCATCTCAGTCTGACCTCATCTTTGTTTGTTGTTTTTTTAAAGAGGGACAAATTGGTACTTGGTTAAAAAAGCACTCTGGGAAAATGATCCTGCTTTCAGGGAGGTCTTTGGTGAGTTTGCTAACAATGCAGAGAACCATGACGGTACCAAGCACAAGGCTGCTGCCCTCTGCATCACAGCTACACTTTGGAGTCTGTTTGAACTGAATGTGAAGGGCCTGACATCATCACACCAGTACGACAACAAGTGACCCTGAAACAAAGAAAACCTTCACTGATGAGTCCATGGATCTCATTGATCTGTGCCATTTCCTGATCTTCAGGTTCTGTCTTTGATTTCTTTCTTTGATGTCTAAATTCTGTGCTTTGGTGTCTTTCGTCAGTCTTTGAATTTCGGTTAATAATAAAAAAGAAGTCCCAGCATGTTTCTGCAGACCATAGATAGGGATTTTACCAGCTACACCATAGCAACCCTCTTGCTGTCTGCTGCTGTGCCATTGAAAAGTAAGACAGCCTGGAAAAGAGAAAAGGCTCATATTGGTGATGTCATCATAAATATATGAAGGTCTTGTTTCAAAGTAACTTGTTATTTTGTTCTTGGTTGTCATGGTGACTCGTGGTATCGGGGCTCCATTGATGATGGCATTTTGTGGTGGTTGTGCACGTGTGACACTCAAGGTGAACGTACTCACAGTTGATTGGACCAACTCAGATCAGCTGTTCTGAACCTGATACTCATTCCATCTCAGTGTCAACTCAGGAGTGACTGAGGAGAAGAGTTTCAGAACAGCCACAGTTGGGGGACTTCCATCCAGCAGCCATTTTCTATCCCTGTAAGGGAGTGAAGGGATCTGGAGCTGCTGGGTTCAGGTGGATCCAGAACAAAAGATGGAGGTCAGTCAGGACCCCAGAAGGAGACCAGCATCTGGAAGGTGGAGATGCTTTAATCTGACACCGTTGTGTCAACAGTTCTGAAATCAGAACAAAAATAAACAGTAGTATTTCCACCTGCTACTCCTGCATATATTCAAGTGAACAGGAACACAGATTCATGCTCAACTTCTCCTGTGTGTTCATTCACAGTCACCAAACAACAACCAGACTGAAGAACTCCTTCATCCCCCGAGCCATTAAACTGTTAAACTCCTCACTGGAGGGGGGGAGGGCCAACAGAAGGACTGTAGGAGAGGGCTGAGCACCATTAGCGTGCCCCAGTAACAACCGGACACTCGTGCAATATAAGAGACTGTACATTGTTGTTATTATTATTATTATTATTATTATTATTATTATTATTATTATTATTATTATTATTATTGTTGTTGTTGTTTTTATTTATTTATTATTATTATTATCATCATTATTTTATTATTTTTTATTATGAGCATTTATTATTTATGAGCATAATGTTTGTAATGAACAATGTTTGTAATGTTTGTTCATAATGTCTGTTTGCTCATAATAATTATCATGAGCATTTATTATTTTTTTATTATTATTATATAATTCTTGTTACTACTGCTATTATTATTTTATTATAACTATTATATGTTTTAACCTGCACCCCCCACCTCTGATGTTTACTCCACACAGAGATGAGGGGTCAATTCAGAAGAGTGAGCTGGAGTCTGGGCAAGTCTTTTCATTCAGTCCCTGGTTGAAACAATTGTCTCCACCAACTTAAACATGGGTCTGGACCTGCATAGGTTCCAATTCCTGTCTTGGTCCCAAGGGTTTGTTGAACCAGAGAAGCTTCAAGTGGTGACGCTCATTTAAACCCTGCATGAAGGTCAACCTCCATCATCTGCTGCTCATTAGCAGGGAATTAGCTCAAATGGTAGAGTGCTAGCTTAGCATGTGAGAGGTAGAGGGATCCATGCCCTCCTTCTCAGAATACTTTAGCTTGTTCTGTTGATCAGAGGAGCTGCTGGGTGATGAATGCTGATGTTTGTCCACTGCTGTGATCAAGTGTCCCCTGTTACTGAGATGTGAATGAACACCTGCTCAGGTCAAAGCTGCAATCAAACCAGGGACTCTGAACCTCCCACACAGTGAAGGAGTTTGTCATCAAGATTTATGGCAGCTTTGAAACTTCCCACCATCTCCTGAATGTGGAGCAACTTGTCCTGCCAAAACTGTCCCCTCTTCCATCCTTAATAACACCTGTCCTGCCTGGCAATCACGCTGGGCTGCAGCGGTGAAAGCGCTGAATGCAGCCAGGATACACAATGACTCAAGCAACACAGGAATCTGTTGACTCAGCTGGAGAAGCAGAGGGTCCACCAAGACCAGCAGACACCTTCATTCTTGATTCTTGATTTCAAGGGCAGCCCCTTGAGATGCACCATCTCATTTTGGAGGGGGTCCTGACAAATAATGACCAACAATACAACAATAATAAAAGTAGATTCTATTTTCAACACAAGGACACACACATCATACACCCAGGTACAGGCCAACAATGTTCCCCAAAGCCCCCCCCCCCCCCACCATCCAGTATTATACAAAGTATGATCAGAGATCCCACTGCAGAATAAGAGTGGGCCTGTGTTCACATATTCATACATTTAAACACCCATCTAAATAAATACTGCTTCCATGCACCATTAAAGTACACAATGCATATTCATACACAAATATCCACATATTTACAGTACAGAGAACAAACAAGAACAAGTAGAGAGTGAATCCTGGAGAGAAAAGGGGAGGTGCATCAGAAACGAGAGCAGATGTTTGAAAATGCTTGATGATTTGAAGATGAGAAAGGAAGAGAGAGACCCAAGTGAGGAGGAAAGGTTGTTCCAATCTGATGGAGCTTTAAATACAACCGGTCAAAGCAGACGTCCGTCCCCACTGATCCTGGATCTGCTCGACGTTCCTGCCTGTTAAAAGGAAGGTTTTCCTCACCACTGTTGCAGGATGTGCTGCTGGTGGAGAATTGTTGGGTGTAGATTCATTGAAGCAGTTTGGTGCTAGACCTGCTCTACTAGTAAAGAGTCATGAGAGAACTTTGTTGTGATTTGGTTCAAACAAATAAAAATGATTTGACTTGATTTGGTGCCTCATGAGGAGAAAATTTGGGCACAAAAGTTGGACGAGTGTTTGTGGAGGTTGTGGATCAAAGTTCTATTGATATACAACACAGAAAATCAAACAATGTGAAGCAGGCTAATGAACAATAAATCAAATATAAAAATGCTTTATTTTAAGATCTAGAATATCTTGTGAATATCTGGAGCTTCATTCCAGCAGCAGACCTCCTCAGGTGATGACTTCATATTTGACATGTTTACCATTCAATGAGACTCATTGTCAGTCCATTGAAATCTACTGGTGTTCCTGGTGAGTTGATTTAACAACATGAGCTGACAGAATCTACGTTCAGGTAGGAACCACCACATCCAGGGGTCTGGACCTTTGAGCAGGCAGAGCTATCAAAGTAGCAGACTAAGCTAGCAGACATTAGCATTGAGAAGAAACTGATACCTGAGCCTACTTTTGGGTCTGGTCAAGTGATGACACAATAATATGACATCATTGTCAGACTGACGCCTGCTCAGCACTTACCAAACACTGCCCTATTGCATCGTGGGAAATTTCTGCTTGGCTTGTGTCCATCAATACACATAAAGAATTTATCTCATGCTGTCGTGACCCGGATTCGAACCGGGGTTGCTGCGGCCACAACACAGAGTACTAACCACTATACGATCACGGCTTCCGCAACAGCAGCTTGAGCTTCTATGTCTTTGACTCATTGAGTGTTGCGGCGAAAAGCTGTTGAACAGCTGATGTGCGACTGCGGCGGCCCCTGATGCAGGAGACGGGCCAGGCCCCGTTCAGAAGGTGGTGGATATTATTCTTGGTGTTTTTAGGGCATGTTCCCACCCATCTTCACGTGGGTGACAAAAATGGATTTTTTGTAAAGATTTCGGCGCGAGTTCGGCCTGTCAAATCCTGATCGGGGCCAGTTTGGTTGTGTTGTCTGCAGCGTCTGGCACGCTCAGCGGGAGCGAGTCCGATCATTATAAAGGTGGGTCAAACAATTTAGGTTGAGACGAAGGACGGCACGGGCAGAGCAGACGCAGGTCTTCATTCCACCCGCAGAGCTGTAGAGCATGGATCATGTCAAGGACTAAATGAGGGGAAAGAGAGCAGGGGAGCAGGGCAGAGACAAAGACTGAGAATGCTCTCCTAAAACAAGGACTGTTCAGTCAATGGTAGAGCAGAGTGGCGCAGAGGAAGCGTGCTGGGCCCATAACCCAGAGGTCGATGGATCGAAACCATCCTCTGCTAAAAGAAGAAAAGTAAAATGAACCAGTGTCTTTGGAAATGTGTGTCTGTTAAAAAGAGGTTCACAAGGATTTTGTCTTCCTCCACAATCACCAATGATTGTGAGAGTAAACAACAGTCCACTTTCTGACTGAAGCAAAAGTAGACTTCAAAAGGTTTTTCTGATTCAACATAGCAGCTAAATTTCCATTTCCATTTCCTGAACAGGACAGGTTAAAAAAAAGGGAATGTCATGACTTCCTCTGTATGTTAGAATATGAACGACTAAAAATGTTCATCCCCAGTTTTAAGTTAGAATTAAACTGAAAATACAAAAATCTCCCCTCTTCAGTCCTGTCACTCAGTGTTGTAAACTGTTTCAAACAAATTCTACTGTTCAACAGTTCAAGTGTTTCTAGTGAAGCTGAATGTTCTCCTCTGCTTTCCTCAATTGGGTTTCTTTCATGTCCTCCTGAGATCAAAGACAGAATTCTAGGTACAAATAAATACACTATCAAAGCCCCCTGATGACATCATCATCAATTCTGACTTTGATCTGGAGGCTCTTGCTTTAATCTTGGCTTTGATCTGACTAATGTTTCCTGACAGGTTGCTGTTTGCACTCCAGAGCAACCAGTAGTTGATCCTATCAGACCAGTCTGATGAACGAAGCTTTTCACTGTCAGTGGAATCACTGGGAAAAGAAACTCCTCCTGTCAGATGAAGGCTTCACAGTGTTGAGGAGGGTTTGTTCAGATGATTCTAGAAGAATAAATCAAAACCTCATCATTGAACATGAACATTAATCACTGATGACTGTTTTAACTGAACCTACTGGATACTGTGGTGCCTGATGAGGAGACAACTTGGGTACAAAGTTGCAGAAGAGGGTTTTTGGAGAGGAGATTTAGATGAGATGGTTTCCAAATCAAATCGGTTGTCACAAGGGAAAATCTGCATGGAAACACACACACACACACACACACACACACACACACACACACACACACACACACACACACACACACACACACACAGAGTCCTACTGACTAACCCATGTTTTTCTTCACTTAAGCCACCACTGGAGTATTGAAAGAGATTGCATGAGACACCATCAACTTACATTAAAAACCCCTGACTGCCTTTTATCCCCTCCTGGCTGCAGGAAATTAGACAGATCAGCCCCTAGAGCGGGGCTGCACGGTGGTGCAGTGGTTAGCACTGTGCCACTGTGTCACAGCGAGAAGGTCCCGGCTCGGGCGTGGGATCTTTCTGTGTGGAGTTTGCATGTTCTCCCTGTTCCTGCGTGGGTTCTCTCCAGGTACTCCGGCTTCCTCCCACGGTCCAAAGACATGCAATTAGGGGACGAGGCTGATTGATACTCTAAATTGACCGTAGGCGTGAGCGTGAATGGTTGTTCGTCTCTCTATGTTGGCCCTGCGATGGACTGGCGACCTGTCCAGGGTGAACCCTGCCTCTCGCCCGCAGATGCTGGGATAGGCTCCAGCCCCCCCCCCCCCCCCGTGACCCTTACTAGTAAGGAATAAGCAGAAGATGACGATGGATGGCCCATAGAGTGGAGGTGAGACCACAACCATGCTCTACAATCAATATTTACATCAAACCAGCACCATCTCAACAACTTAACCTGACTAAATATATACAGGATTACAGACTACTACACCAACTCAATAATACATCCACATGCATTATCATTCAATGAACCTCGCCTGTGATTGTACCCCCTCCTCCATCTGGGAGCAAAGGTTTGCACCTACAGCTCTTAAGGAGCTTCCTTGGGCCACTCTCCCCTTTTGGCTCCACCCCCTTTAAGGAAACCACCAGGAAGAGGTGAGGACTGACCGTGACGACTGAAACTGCCACATTTACATGAGACAAACTTGATCAACACTAAATACCAGGCCTTGCACAGTGATTACCACTGACTGACACTGGGGTCTTCATTTTCCACAGGCAGGATGGCCGGTCCCCATGTGCTTCCCAGGTCCCTCCCTGGAACACATGGCAGAGAAAATGTTTCACATGTTTCAATAAACCTGACCATTAACATGTGTGTGTGCCTCTAATTTACATAAACTGTTAATACCAAGACAAATGCTACCATCAATTAATCATTCATGTCATGGAACCCTTGGTCTCCATGACATTGGTCAACCAGAGAAGCTTCAACTGGTGACGCTCATTCAACCATGATGAAGGTCAACCTCCATCATCTGCTGTGCTCCTTAACAGGGGAATTAGCTCAAATGGGAGAGCACTCGCTTAGCATGTGAGAGGTAGAGGGATCGATGCCCTCATTCTCCAGAATACTTTAACTTGTTCTGTTGATCAGAGGAGCTGCTGGGTGTTGAATGCTGATGTTTGTCCACTGGTGTGATAAAGTGTCCCCTGTTACTGAGATGTGAATGAACACCTGCTCAGGTCAAAGCTGCAATGAAGTCAAGTCATCACCCTGTAAAGCACCAAATAACAAAAGTTACACTTTACAAGTAGAACAGGTCCAGTTCCACACTCTTTAAATGAATTTACACCCAACAATTCTTCATGAGCAAGCACATCCTAGCTTAGGCCCAACTTTTCTTGGCGCTCTCCCAGATGCTTGGGAGCTTCTGGGAGAGCGCTAGTTGGGCCTAAGCTAGGAGCTAAGCTAAGGTGGTCTACACCAGCTAGTGAGGGCTGGCTAGCTCTCGCAGCTTTTGGTGCAGAGCCGCTGCAGGTCCAATTCAACATCGCTAAGCCTCACCTCCAACACAACAAGAAAACTACATTTAACACACTTATCAGTATCACTAAAGGAGGCAGAGGAGGAACAAAACATGTGGCACTCTGAGCAGGAGAGAGGAGAACAAGAGGGAGAAGCCATCGTTAGCTTAGCGTGTTTACAAGGCAGAAAGACTGTTGCTACCAGAATTATGGTCTTTTAAACCTCAGCCAAATAAAGCAGTTAGGTATTAATTTTTGGTGGGTAATTAGTCAACGAAATAAGGAATTAGCAGGGAGGATCACACTTTAGCGAGCACAATGAAGCAAGGCTCTACGTTCAGCAACAAAGAAAAAGGAGTTGAGGTCACACACTTCCTGCAACCAAGGTCAAAAATCCAGGACGGACGAAGGGGAGGACAACAAAGACAAAGACACAAGAAACAGAGATAATAACCATAAACTCCATAACAACCATAACAAATATAACCATACAGAACATATATAAAAAATATAACAAGAAAAGCATTAAAAAATATGTCACCTCTGGTCAAATACCCTGATTTGCATTTGTGTCTGTCAGCATTTTCATTTTCATGTTAAAGCCTCCAGAATGAGGGGAGGGGTCAGGGGCAGTTTTCTGTGTTGTCTGCAAACTGAATTACAGGAAACCTGAACTTCCACTGTCAATGTATCCAACTGATGAATAATTGTTTGATTTATACATAGATAACTTGTAGTTATTGCCCACACACTCACACACACACACACACACACACACACACACACACACACATTTTGTGAAACAACTCAGGAGTCATCAGGTGTTTTACTCAGAGGGATTCATTCATGATAAATGAGCATGGAGGAGACCCAGTAATCATCAACACAAGCGTCACATGAGCAGGTCACCACCCACTTTTATTGATTGGTTCTTGTAAGAATCACTCCTAACGCCATCAGGAGGTAATTTTTCGTCCTGCCCTGTCTCAACTGTTGGAGCACAGCTACAGCCTGAACTCTGCCACTACCTTATCCCTCCCTATCAACCTCATTCAGACCCACTATCTGGACTAGCCTGACCCCCCTGACCCTCATCAGTCACTCGTAGTGCCTCCCACTGGAGGGAATAGGAGCATCTGTGAGCTCTGACTGTTGGGATGCACATCCATGTGATGGAAGAGCTGTTTTAAACAGGGAATCATTTGACCTCTTGACCTGTGTGGGCAGGTACAGAGGGACGATTCCATCACGAACAATAATATTACTAAACAAATGGGTCTTTAGCTTCTTTCTGAAGGTGTCCACAGCGTCCTCATGTCCAGTGGGAGAGCGTTCCAGAGTCTAGGAGCTGCAACCTGGAAGGTTCACTCTCCTTCAGTGAGGCTGAATCCCTGTGGTCAGGGAGGATATGGGACCCCACAGGTGTCACTAAAGTGCTTTAGACTGCAAAGGACACAGCTAATCAAGCTGGGATCAACTGCTGTGGTGATCAAGGTATCATCATATATAACAAACAAAGAAAACAAAGTTGAGGAAAAGCACACAAAGAAGAAACTATGAACATAAACAGAGCATCTTCAACACCAGATGTCACACGGCTCAGTAGACCTCTGGTTTGACCCGCAGCAGGTCCAGTCTCCAGGGTGCCCCCATCATTCTGCTTTTCAGTTGCAGGACATGCAGCAAAATCCCGTCGCTCCTCTGCAGAAGAACATGTGAGAGCGTCTGCTGTCTCTTCTCTGGCTGGACGTAGGGGAGAGTCATTTTGCTCTTCTCTGGCTGGACGTAGGGGAGAGTCTGTTTGCTCTTCTCTGGCTGGACGTAGGGGAGAGTCTGCTTGCTCTTCTCTGGCTGGACGTAGGGGAGAGTCTGCTTGCTCTTCTCTGGCTGGACGTAGGGGAGAGTCTGCTTGCTCTTCTCTGGCTGGACGTAGGGGAGAGTCTGCTTGCTCTTCTCTGGCTGGACGTAGGGGAGAGTCTGTTTGCTCTTCTCTGGCTGGACGTAGGGGAGAGTCTGCTTGCTCTTCTCTGGCTGGACGTAGGGGAGAGTCTGTTTGCTCTTCTCTGACTGGACGTAGGGGAGAGTCTGTTTGCTCTTCAGAAGTTTGCTGAACCTTGACTTGAAGGTCATGATTTTCCTCTTTCAAACAGCTTTTTAAATCATGAAGATTTCCCAGGATTTCCCACTGAGCACTGCTCCTTTTCTTCTTTTGTGTTCTCACTGCACATAGAAGACTCTGAACTTCACCGTTCAGACTGCCAGTCTTTGTTGGGTCCTGGTCCTTCCTTGATTCAAGGTGGGCCAACTCAGCAGTGAAGGTCTCTGTCTCCTGAGATGCAGTAGAAACTCGTCTACTGCATCGTCTCCTCAAACATCCATTTTCTGCCTCTCTCTCCTCACTCTGGGATCTCAGCTGTTCAAGAGTCGTCTTCTTCTCAGTGAGTTCTTCTCTCATTGTGTTCTTCTCTGCCTGGATGGAGTTGAGCTCACACTTGAGGTCACACTTCTCCTTGTAAACCATCTTCACCTCAAGCCTAAGATTGTGGACTTGTGTGTTCAGGTCTCTGATCTGAGCCTGGTTCTCCTCCCTCACAGATTCAAGGTTGCCCACCATGGCAGACATGTTCTCTACCAGCTGATATGCAATGATCTTCTCTTGTCCAAGACTAGAAACCTGTCCCCACAAATTCTGGTTTTCTGTCCATCTCTTGTCACACAGAGACTGAAGCTGATCAAGAGCACTTTTCTTCTCAGTCAGGTCTTCCTCAAGACATTTCATCTCCACCTGTTCTCTCTCCCTCAGAGACTGAACATGGGTCAGCTCTTTTCTGAGCTCATTGTTCTCTCCATCAACCTTCCTCCCCTCATACTGAAGACTGTGGACTGTTGCGTTCAGATCTTCTATCTGAGTCTGGTTCTTGTCCTGGTCCATTTTGAGGTTGGCCACCACAGCAGTGAGGTTCTGTAGCTCCTGGATTGCTCTTTTATTCTCATGTTCAAGAGTAGAAACTTGTTCCCTCAAATTCTGGTTTTCTGCCTGTGTGTTGTCACACAGAGACTGAAGCTGCTCAAGTGCAGCTTTCTTCTCAGTCAGGTCCTCCTGCTCTGTCAGCCTTAGAGATGGAGGAGCAGGATCACATTGACCAGGATCATTCAGTGGATAAATACAGCTCCTACTGAGATCCACCAGATCTCTGAATGCTCCAACGATACAATCCAATGGAGTCATAGCCTTCTGTCCTGGGTTGATCTGAAGATCTTGAGCCAGACTAAATCTCCTGGAACTGTCAAGTGTTTAAAGACCAAAACTGCCCCAGAAATGTGGAGTCTGGATTCTTTTCTAGAATGTGATGGCAGTGACAGTCCTGCAGAGTGACATCACTGACATGACTGGATGACTTCAGTCATGTGACTGGATGACTTCAGTCACGTGACTGGATGACTTCAGTCACGTGACTGGATGACTTCAGTCTCGTGACTGGATGACTTCAGTCACATGACTGGAGGACAGTGTAGATGCCAATGTAGAGGTTGGGGAAATAGTCTCTGAGAATCCAGCTTGAAGCCACAGCCTCCTTGTTCTTCAAAAACCCAAACAGCGACCATCAGTCTCCCTCCAATCCTGTACTTGGTTCAATGTTGCTGTTCCATTTTTCAGCAGCAGGTGTCGCTGTGATACCAGGTTCAGTTAAAGATTCCCAACTCCAGCTCATGTTGGTGACCTCAGTGGCAGGTAAAATGGTGCTTCAGTGGATCATGTGATCAACTCATGTCTGTCCTCACTGCTCCACAGGTCTGTCAAATGTTCTGTAAAATAGTTGGACCCAGCAGAGCTGCTAGATTAGGAGTTGATGGAGTCGTTGCAGATACCAGGGTCCAAAGTCCAGTTTGAACCTGGTTTGTGCAGTTTTTTTTTTTCAAACATCTCTTTATTATATTTTGGGATAAACAAATACAAGGACATGACAAACAGAATGGGCAAATAACAATAAACAAATGTATAAATTAGGATACAAAGGTAGAAAGGGACACAGGAGAAAAAAAAATGCCGTTTACAATCAATTCAGTTTTCCAATCTAAGCCTCAGTTTGTATCTCATTCTGTTCCAGATAGTTGTAAAAAATATGCCAAATCTTGCAGAATTTTTCCAATTTATTTTTAGTGAAATAACTTATCTTTTCAAGGGCAAAATTAAAGGACATTCCTTTCAACCACTGAGAAATTCCACTGATAGTTTGATCCTTCCAAGAACGGGCAATACACCTTTTAGCTTCAAGAAAACAAATATTCAGGAGGGATCTTAGGCTTTTTGAAGCGACAAAATCATCCGGGTAAATATTTAGAATGCATGTTTTAGGGTTACATGGAACCTCTTTACCAATAATGCGACTGACTAGATCCACAACCTTTCCCCAAAAACAAGAAATTTGGGGGCATTCCCACATACAATGAATCAATGACCCTTTCTGGTGATTGCATTTAATACACGTGTCAGGAATATTAGGGTTAAAGTGGTGTAGCCTAGCTGGAGTAATATACTGCCTGCTTAACCACTTATATTGTAGTAATTTGGAGTGTGTGTTTGCAGTTTGAGTTTGAACTAATGAGCAAGCCTGTGTCCATTCCTCCTGTGTTATATTCTCTGTAAGTCCATCCTCCATGCTTGTAAGATATTGTTAGAAGATTCTTTGCACTTGCTGATGAATAGGTCATATAATATGGTCACTTGTCCCCTACCTTGACAGTGTTTTAAAATTATTTCTTCCAATGAAGAGAAAGGGGGAAGCTCCAAACTACTACCCTGTCTAGACATTATAAAACTTCGTAATTGGAGATATTTGAAAAAGTGTTTTGTGGGAATATCGTATGTGGCTTTGAGTTCTTCAAATGACATAAATTTACTGCCAATGTAAAGATCAGCCACCTTAGATATACCTTTAGTGGACCAAAGTTTAAAGCCTGAGTCTGCCCTGCCTTGTTGGAAGTTGTCATTGCCAAAAATAGGAGAAAATCGTGATAGTTGTTGTGTTACATCAGTATATGCTAAAACCTTATGCCAAATCGTTACTGAATTCTTCAGAAAGGGATTTTTTGTCCTTTTGATCAGTCTTTTTACCTCTGCCGAGTATATATAAAGATTTAAAGAAAGTGAAATCGAGTGAGATTCAATCGTTACCCACACTGGGGGGTGATCCTCACCAAAATAAAACATGCTTGCCCTAATCTGAGCTGCCCAGTAATACCACAAGAAATTTGGTAGCTTCAACCCACCTCTGTCGTATGGAAGATAGAGCAAGGAAAGCCTAAGTCTTGGTCGCTTATTGTTCCATATGAAGTTTGAAAATATTTTCTTCAAAGATTGGAAGAGAGAGAGAGGAGGAGAGAGTGGGATCGTTTGGAAGAGGTATGAGTATTTGGGCAAAACTGTCATTTTTAGGATATTAATGCGTCCAATCAAAGAAATAGGTAATTTTGTCCACCTATTTATAAGCTGTGTAACAGCATCTGTAAGGGGGTTATAGTTCGCTGAGATCATTTCATTAACATCTGGCGTGATTTTAACTCCTAGATAATTAAATCCTTCTTTTGATATTACAAATGGAGTCGAAACTGGAGGGCTGAGTCTCCCTCTTTCTGTCAAAAACATTATTACAGATTTACTATGATTTATTTTATAACCTGAGAAGAGCCCAAAAGCCTGTGCCAAATTTAGCAAGGCTGGCAAGGTTTGTTTTAAATCGGAGCAGAATAGAATAACATCATCCGCATAAAGGGCTATGCGGTGTTCAGTACCACCAACTGTTATTCCCTTTATAATGTCATGATTACAAATTGCCATGGCCAGGGGCTCGATAGCAAGGGTAAATAACAGGGGAGATAAGGGGCAACCCTGTCTTGTGCCTCGATTAAGGTTGAAAGAGTTAGAAGCCAGGCCATTGGTCAAAGTTTCAGCTTGCGGGTTAGAGTAGAGAAGGCGAATCCACCTCAGGAAATTTTCCTTAATACCAAACCTCTGTAGGACTTCAAACAAATACGACCACTCTATCCTATCGAAGGCCTTCTCTGCGTCCAACGACAGGACAGCGTAGCCAGGGATCCCAGACCTCTCAAAGAGAATATTAAGTACTCTCCTTAAATTATGAAAGCCCTGCCTTCCCTGTATAAATCCATTCTGGTCCGAGTGGATCAATTTGGGTAAAATACGTTCCAACTTCATAGCCAGTATTTTAGACAATATTTTAAGGTCATAATTGATGAGGGATATTGGCCTGTAAGATCCGCATTGGTCCGGTGACTTCCCAGGTTTCATAGTAATGTAATTGTTGCCATATTAAGAGAGAGAGGAAGGACTCCATTATTGAATGATTCTTGACACATTTCAAGTAGTGGTGGTATCAGTTTAGATTCAAATATTTTATATATTTCAACTGGTATCCCATCTGGCCCAGGAGTCTTTCCTCCTTTCAAATTGGATATAGCCTTGGACAAATCCCTGGCACCAAGATTAAATTCCAGAGAGCCCACAGAGTCCTCATCCAAGGGGACAAAATCTAGAGAGTCTAGAAAGTTCTTTTGGTGGTTTGTAGCTAAATCTGAGTATTCAGATTGATATAATCTATGATAGAAATTTAGAAATGTGTTGTTAATTTCAACTGGGTCAGAAGTTAACACCCCTTTGTCTGTTTGAACTGAGTTTATTGTTCTTTCTGTTTGCAT
This sequence comes from Aulostomus chinensis, assembly GCF_037954235.1. NCBI lineage: Eukaryota > Metazoa > Chordata > Actinopteri > Syngnathiformes > Aulostomidae > Aulostomus > Aulostomus chinensis. The sequence goes on along the minus strand of NC_141320.1, from coordinate 23,190,236 downwards.
CTGTTTAATGCGCCATGCCAACAATTTGCTGGCCTTTTCACCTAGCTCATAAAAGGATTGTTTTAGTTTTAACAGGCTCCTTGTAGCCTTATTTGTGGATAAAGCATTATACCTCGCCCTCAGTTTATGGAGCTCCATAGTTTGATGATGGTTAGGATTCTGGTAAATTTGGTTTTCAATTTCTTTTATTTTTTTTCAAGTTGTTCCATTTCTAGTCTTTGGGATTTGTACTTGAAGCTTGTAAAGCTTATCATTTGGCCTCTTAAGAAGGCTTTAAAAGCTTCCCACCTTACAGACGTGGATGTTTGGTCAGTGTTGTTTTCAAAAAACAGATCAATTTGTGTACCAATAAATTTTATAAATTCAGGGTCTCTCAGCCAGCTTGTTTGCAGGCGCCATCTTAAAGAGTGGTGTAACCTGCCAGGCAGTCTGAATATAAATGAGGTTGAGGCATGATCTGAAATTAAGATACTGTCATACCAGGATTTTGTAATTTGGGGTCTTAATTCAGCTGAGATTAGAAAATAGTCAATTCTCGAGAAGGTCTGGTAGGTACTAGAGTAGTAGGAGTAATTTTGTTTGTTGGGATACATATTTCTCCACACATCAATCAAGTTCAAATCCTTCATACACAGAAATAACTCTTTCCTTGTTTGACTGTGTGAGGTGTCTACCCCAGTAGACCTATCCAGTTGTGGTTGAAGTACACAGTTGAAATCCCCACCAATGACAAGGTGACCAGATAAAGTGGCTTGTGATAAGAAAAGATTTCTGAAAAAGGTGGGGTCGTCATTATTTGTCCCATATACATTAACCAGGTTTAGTCTGATTGAGAAAATTTGGCATTGGATAATAAGATATCTGCCAAATTTATCTTGAGTAACATTGATAAGTTGAAAAGGTAATGATTTATGTATAAGGGTGGTTACTCCACGTGAGTGAGAGCTGAAGGATGCTGAAAACACCTGACCATGCCATCTCCTTCTCAGCCTGACAATTTCCTCCGAGATTAAAAGGGTCTCCTGGAGGAAGACTATCTTAGCTTTTAAATGTCGTATCCTACCCATGACTTGTTTTAGCTTGACAAGGCTATTTAGACCTCTTACATTCCAAGAGGTAAACTGAAGTTCAGACGTCATAAATTGTTTCTTCTCGTTCTTGGATAAAGTTAAGTTGGCTGCTAACAGGAACTACACCAAAACACAAAGAAAGGGGGGGGGGGGACTACAGAGATGCGCAACTACAACAAACAGAGAAAGAACATTTGAACAATAACTGGGTGAATTTCCCCAACTGAAAAACACCCCCCCACCCCACAATATGTGAATCCCGAGGAGCCCGTAACGGGGCCCAACCATGGCGCTTTGCTGGTCCACACCAGCCGTCAGCGTGGCGAGGAACAGCATGCCTAACACAATAGGCCAAGCCCTCCAGGAAAAAAAAAAATGTAAGCAAAAATATTGAAAAGCTAAGACAACCAAACATTATAAATCAGTTATTAGCCTGCAAGCAGCTTCACAAGGTTACAGTCCACTGTATATTTAGAGGCCAAACATAAACCAACATAAGCCGAGCAGTAGTGTTATAAAGGCATATTAGAGTTTTTGCACAGTTCTGCTCGTTACCTATTATGCCAAAAAGATAGAAAAGAAAAAAAATACAGCAAACCAAGCTGTGTTAGTGTCAATAAGGCGATATTAGTATTTACCCACAGCCTGCTCGTTGTAGTCCCAATATAAATTTCTCTGCCGCTGCCGAGGTGTCAAATACGTGCCGTTTCCCTTGGAGGGTAACCAGGAGTTTAGCCGTGTGAATAATCCCAAACCGTAGATCTGGAATGCTGAGAGAAGCCAAATCCTTCTTCACTTGGTCGAAGATTTTCCTCCGTCTAAGCAAGTCGGCGGAAACGTCGGGAAGGAGCACGATCCTCTGATTGTCGAGTAACAGCGGGCCCTTCGTCCTGGCAGCCTTCATTACCCGGGTCTTGTACGCGTAGTAAAGGAACTTCATTATCACTGCTCTGGGTCGCCCTGTTGATTGTTGGTCAGTTACGTTGATTTGGCCGATTCTGTGTGCTCTCTCGATCACGAGCGGCCCCGGAAAGTTGTCCGCTCCGAGCACATCGGTTAACCATTTCTCCAGAAATGTGCACAAGTCAGACCCCTCTTTCTTTTCGGGGAGGCCAAGCAGACGAAGGTTGGAGCGGCGGCTGCGGTTTTCCAGGTCGTCAACTTTAAGCGCCAGCTTCTCCACGGTCGTTTTCATGGTAGCATTTTGAGCTAGCAGAGATGCGATATCATCGTCATTGGAGCTGATTCTATCCTCCGCTTCGGTGACCCGCATAATGACCTCGTTCAATTCGCTTTTCACACTTTGTATTGCGTTCAATAGTCCGTCAAATCTTGTCGTGAAATCTTCTTTCATTGCTTGGATAGCGGTCAGGACTTGGTCTTGGCTTGCTATCAGGCTAGCACCTGTTGTTTCTTCGCTAGCCATAGCCACGCTGTTAGCTTGCAGTACATGATCAGGTGTGGAGTCCGTTTTCGCAGGTTTTTGAGCCTGTTTTGCTGGTTTCGGAGCCATTGAGAATGAATCACACCACAACTTTAGAGCGAGGAGGAGAAAAAAAACAAAAAACTGCTGTACAGGATTATTTTAACCGTTTGGTTGTCCTAACTTCTATATAAGTTCTGAAATTGCACACTTGAGAGAAACCATTTGTCACGACCTGGCACTCAACCCTGAAGGAAAGTGAGTGGATTGTGGTCTGTGTAGACAATGTGTTTACACAGCAAATAATTATGAGAACACACATGAAAACACACATTGTAGAGACATTAATTTTGCTGAGTTAGTTGCTAAAGCTCCTCAGCTCAGGAAACTTGAGAAGACACAATGGAAAAATGTCCTTTGCCCATTCTGCCCATGCCTGCTCCTACACAGACAGAGTGGTCCTGCTCAGGCAGGCTGCTGTGCTGCTGGGCACCACTGAAGCAAATACACGGTTGCTATGCAACGGACTAGTTGGACTTCCGATGTCCGGGAGGGCCGGCTGTAACATACAGGATGAATTTTTACAGTGAAGTTCTTCTTCTTCTTCTTCTACAGCTGAATTAAAATGTAAACAGCCATCCACACTCCTTTTAACTGTTCTTTATAGACTTGTCTTTTATTAAACGTTCTGTACACTTAAAGTTCTCAGTGATTTTGTTTCCACATCAAGGCTCTGCTTTATCTCTACTGAGGCTTTATGCTGCTTTAAGTGTATGTTATTGTTGATTTGTCTGTTTATCTGCTGCCCCCACAACCTGCATTAGGAGATAATTAGCGGTATGTACCGAAAACCAGTTTGCTGTAAAACAAAATCCCTGCAATTGTCAATAATAATAACAATAATAATAATAATAATAATAATAATGATACAAGAACACACCTTAGGTTCATTTTGTGCCTGAATTTTCCTTTAAGAGCTAGAAAAGATGGATTTTATTGGAAGCCAGTGCAGCGAAGCTAAGACTGGGTGATATGGTCTCTCTTCCTATTTCCTGTCAATATGTGTGCAGCTGCATCCTGGAGCAGCTGCAGAGTCTTTCACCACTTGTCAGTGCAGCCTGATCATAAAGAACTACAATTCCTCTCATTGTGTATTTACCCACAGCAAGATGAGCAAGAGGACCAGGAACAAACCCTGCTGTGAGGGAGGAGGACCACCGAGCTCCCAAAAGAAGGACTTTGTCGTCATCTCGGCTGGAGAGCCTGCTGGGGCAGAACTTTACTGATGCTCAAGTGCAACAGCCGAGCAGGTCTGCCTGTGCCAGGGCTCAGGAAGAAGTTAAGAAGGACTGTAGTTCTCCACCTCTCCGTCTCTGGGGACCCTCTTGACTGGTGGGGTGGGAATGAGCTACGTTTTCCTCTTATTTCCAGGCTTCCCAAAAGGTACCAATGTGTTTTTTTTCAACAGCAAAATAAAATATAATAGAAATGAGTTCAACTCTTGTTTTTATTCCAAATATATTGTTTTTAGAAAATTGTTGCAAAAATGTGAAAAAGTGCATCAATAAACATAAATTAGAGATGCATCAATAATCATTTTGTGATTGAATCGTAGCCCCTGAATTTGAATAATCAAATCGTGAGGTGTCCAAAGATTCCCACCATTAATTGCAGTAGAGTTTCCAATATATTCCACTATTTTCTCGTTTTGTAGGAGGGGCTTTAATGTCTGTCTTTGATGTCTAAACTCTGACTCTGATGTCATTGGTGCTGACTGAATTCTACCCCCTGACAGACTGGGAAGGCTCCTATTGGTGATGTCATCATAAATACATGAAGGTCTTGTTTCAGTGTCAGGAACCAATCAGAGCAGGCTCCTCCTGACTAAACAGCTCTACTCATCAAGCCCCTGACCCCAGACTCTTCTTGGTGAACTGATCAGAGATCAGATTAGTAGAGAAGCAGTGACACAAAGGGAAACTTCCTCATTCCCTGAACGCAGCTTCATCAAACAGAGCAATGCTAACTGGTCACCTGCAGTAGTGATGTCATCAGGACAGGAAGTTGATCAGACATGGGAACTTTGACTCAGATCAACCAGGGAGGGAGGAGTTATCAGGGTTTGATTGTGCTGATGAATCATCAGAACTCTCCATCATGCCGTGGTCTCAGCGTTTGACCTGAAGTCCCAGGCTTCAAGTCAATTTTGTCAATTTTATTTGTATAGCGCCAAATCACAACAAAAGTTCTCTCATGACTCTTTACAGGTAGAGCAGGTCTAGAACCAAACTCCTTCAATGAACCTCCACCCAACAATTCTCCATCAGCAAGCACATCCTGCAACAGTGCTGAAAAAAACCTTCCTTTTAACAGGCAGGAACGTCAAGCAGATCCAGGGTCAGTGGGGACGGCCTTCTGCTTTGACCGGTTGGGGGGAAAGAGAGCAGGAGAGTGGGGCAGAGACAAAGACAGATAATGGAGGAAGACAGATATGCAGAAGGAAAGAGAGGGACAGAGATAAAGAGAGAGAGAAGGGAAGAGACTGATGAACAGACCATGAGCAGGTGGAGCTACGGGTGACAGCTTGAGCCTCTTCAGGTCTGCAGCCTCCTCCAGCAGCACCAGGATCTAGGATGAGGGGAGCCTGAAGGCTCTGGAGAAGGAGACGAGTTAGTAATACATATGAGTATGATTTATGTATGACACATATAGGAGGACAGAAAGGAGGAGAGAGAAGCCCAGTGCACCATGGGAGATCCCCCAGCAGCCTAAGCCTATAGCAGCATATCTAAGGGCCAGCCTAAGCAGCCCAACTATAAGCCTGATCAAAAAGGTTGCTCTTAAAGGTCGAGAGGGTGTCTGCATCCTGGACTGAAACTGGGAGACGGTTCCACAGGAGGGGAGCCTGATAGCTGAAGGCTCTGGCTCCATTCTACTTTTAGAACTCCAGGAACCAACAGTAACCCTGCATCCTGGGAGCGAAGGGTTCTAGCTGGATAATAGGGGACTAGGAGCTCTGTCAGGTAAGAAGGAGCCTGACTGTTGAGGACTTTGTATGTTAGAAGGAGAATTTAGAATTCTATTCTGAATGTGACAGGGAGCCATGCAGAGAAGCCAGTACAGGAGAGACATGGTCTCTTCTACCAGTTCTAGTCAACACACGGGCAGCAGCATTTTGGACCAGCTGGAGAGTCTTTAGGGACCTACTGGTGGAGCCTGATAGGAGGGAATTGCAGTCATCCAGCCTGGAAGTGACAAAGGCATGGACTAGTTTTCCTGCATCTTTTTGAGACAGGATGTGTCTGATCTCAGCAATGTTTCACAAATGAAAGAAAGCAGTCCTAGAAATTTGCTGAATGTGGGCATGAAAGGACAGATCCTGATCAAAGAGACCTCCTCGGTTCCTTAGGGTGGTGCTGGGGGCCAAGGTGATACCTTCTAGGGTACCTGTCTCATTAGATAGGGTGTCTCGAAGATGTTTTGGGCCCAGGACAATGACTTTGGTTTTATTGGAGTTTAATAAAAGTTTAATAAAAGGAAATTAAGGGTCATCCAAGGGTTCTCCCCAAACTCTCAGGGTGGGTCTGACCACATCTGAGCAGGACACCATGAACAGGCTAAATGAGGACATCTCAGTGTCAAATCTGTCATTTCCTGTTGCCAGTAGGTGGCGCTGTGGTCACTACTGACCTGTAGATGTGTTCAGACTGGGATGTTGATCAAACCTGGAAGTTTCAAACAGATCTGACAGGTGGAGAGGATTCAGAAGAGTTGAAGCTTCATTTTAGTTGGAGCCTGAAAATGAGGTGAGACTGAGGGCTCACCGGAGTTGCAGGTAGGTGCTGCCCCCTAGTGACCCAATGGAGAACGACATGTAATGACATGCACGTTCTACATTTTCCATTTCTTGAGGCCGTTACATAAAAATATGAAGTTGATCCAAGTCAGAAACCTTCAAACTGGATGTGAGTCCAGTTGTTTCAAGTAGAGTCAATGGTGACACCCCAGTAGTTTGTAGTCTGCTGGGTATCATAGAATGTTTGCTAGTGAATGAAACGTGGCAGCCCTGCACCAACTGCTCAGAGTCCATGTTGCCTGGGTGGACTGCATGTTTGTGTTCCGTCGTCTGTCTTGGAAGCCTCGTCTGGTTCTTCCTCCACAGAACTCTTTGCTCACAGGACATTCCAGTCTGTTCATGACAAATGTGGTTTTCCAGGTCATGGAATGATTCATAGGGAATTGTTTTTGGGAGGCAGCATCCTGGAGGGTTTGGTTTGCTCTCCGTTTGCTCAGTGATTAAATAGAAACCAACCTTTGACATGACAGTGCAGTGTTGCTGATGTTTGTGTCAAGTAAGTTGCATGGAACAAACAGCACTGCAAACTGGGTTTCAGCTGGAGGTTCAGAGGAAAGTAGAGAAGTCTTCCAGGGGCCTGGAGCTCTGTGGTGGGTTGGAGCTGAACTAGAGAGGATTGATGGTGGAGGACCAGGAACACGTCACTGGAACCAGAACCACACTGCAAGCCAGTTTGCTCTCTTGCTTCCTTCCAAACGTTCAAATGTTCCATTAGAAGTGGAACCTTCCTGTCTCACTTTACTGAGTCCCAATGAGGGTGTGGCTAATCTGAACAGATCAGACCAGCGTTGACTGCACACTCCAAACATCTTATTAGGAAGGGGTGGTGAACACAAACATGCTAACTTCCTTAGCGCGAGCCAGAGACCAGTCAGTTTACAGTCCAGCCCTCATTTGGTCTCAAGCTTTTGGTTTGTGAGTGAAAGAAGAATGGAATCCAATGTTGTTGAGGAAGCCCAATCAGCTGAAACTCAAACATTTCTGTTTTAATGGAGAAACTCCTGGTAAAATCTGGTTTTACCATCAAAAATAATCTAAATGTTCTTTTCACCTTCAAACAAACTTTCCTTTCCCCGTGAACAATGAGCATAAATCAGCTGCAGCCATGTTTTAGGAATGTTCCTACTGTGTAGTGACCAGTGAGGAGAGGCTGTTACCATGGGGACAATGTTTACTTTGTCCTGTTACTAGGAGGAGGGATTTACCTGTGGCTGAGCATCGAAGGCAGCTTCAAGGAACCAGAAATGCCCTTATTTTGATATGACTTGGTTCAAGGATTCCCCTGAAATTCAAGGCCCTGAATGGGAAAGTATTTACAAACCTGGTAACTTAAACAACAAACCAGTCAAACCACAGCTACCAGTTTAAACTTCAGACTTGGAGGTTCATGTTCATGATCGACTTCCAAAACTTGACTTCAGAAATCTTTGAACCCAGGATATTTTTTTACTCTTTGATTTCAGAATTTTGTCTTTGATGTCATCGTGACACAATGGACCGAACCTCTAGATTTGATAGTCTACTGCCCTCTGGTGGTGAGGCAGTGGGGATGCAGGTGATCTGCTGGTCTGGTTGAACGTGAGTGGACAGAAACCTTGTTGAGGTGACTGGGAGTTCCTGACTGTGGTGAGCTGCCTTGCTTCTCCTCAGGTCTTCATGGTGGCTTTCTGCTGGACTGTTGTTGAAGGGAACATGGCATCCTATCATTTTCAGATCTGACATCTGGACAGTGGACAGATGTGACATCATCATGGTCTCACTGCCTGCTTTGTTCATGGATCAATGGAACATTGTGTTGGAACCTTTATTGTAGAACTGCTATGAGCTGAGAGCTCAGTGTTGTTGGAACAACGCAGCTCCACATGGGACTGATGTGATGAAGAGGTTTTTATTGAGCTGAAGCTGGAGAGCAACAATCAAAATGGAGCAGCAAACATTCTGATGGCAACGTTTACAGAGGAAAACTGTTGCAGAGTTCAGAGTCCCAGTGAGTCAGGTCAGGACTGGGAACACTGGTCTCTCCTCAGCACCTCTGACACTGGAGTCTGGGAGCCCTGGGTGGCCTCACAGCTCACCGAGCCCACCTTCCTCCACTGGTCTGCAGGGAGCCTCAGGGTGCTGCTCCAGCTGTAGAGCCCGTCCTTCTCCAGCACCCCGGGGCTCCTGCTCTCCTCCCCGCCGCCGCTGCTGCCGTCCACCTTCCAGGCCAGACTCCAGTCTGAAGGGAAGCCCTTGTTGGCCAGACACACCAGCGTGACCCTCTCCTGCTGCAGCTCCTGGCTGGAGGGGGGCAGCACCGTCAGGGAGGGAGGGACATCACCTAGAAGACACCGCTCAGATTAGAGGACGGGGCAGCTGTCAATCAAACCCTGCTGCTTGGACACCAGGACTGTGAGAGCAGATTTCCTCTTGAAGGAGTTTCTGTCAGATGTTTCTCTGCTCCAGCAGTCACTCACTCACACATTGTTTCACTTCCCTTCAAGAAGCGTCTCAGAAAGAGTCCTCACCGCCCAAATAGAACCAGGACCCTGACAGTGGAGGAAAGCCCCTTTGGCAGCAGCTCCACTTTGAAAACTGCCATCAACTAAAGCTTCTCTGTTCAGTCATGAAGATGAAGAACAAAGAAACCCCACACATTCCAATCTCCCTGATTCAGCTGCTGGTAGAATGGACTTGTAGCAGATTGAGTCCTTGAACAGAGGGGTTCACCTCACTGAGGCTGACAGTCTCCAAGCAGAGTGAAGCAACCAGCACCAATGATTCTACAGGGGATTTTCAACCTGCACTCATCAAACACTGCAAATGAGTGACAAGCAAACGGCAAATTAGAAAATTACATTGAAATGAAATGAAATCTGTTCCATTCACCATGTAAAACCGGGCCATTTTCAAATGGAAGCGTCCGTTCTTCTTGATGTGGACTTCAGTCCTCACTCATCAAACACTTCAAACTGAAGGGACACCCATTGGATCATTTCTACACTTCAAGGAGTTCAATTTCAGTCTGACAGGAATTTGGACAGAAACCTTCTTGGAGTCGTTCTCCACGTTAAAGCAGGAGAACTCAACACATCAACACACAAACTGTTAAAAACACACAAAAACTCTGCTGCAAATGTTCCCAGATGGAATTTACAACCAAACTGGACAACATTTTCCTCAGAGTTTGAGCAGAAACTTACGTCCAACATCCAGTCTGGTTCCTCCACCGAACGTCCACCACAGTGACACAAACTCATTGAAGCGCCGTACAAAAACCTCTGACTGTAGAGACACGACTCTCTGACTGGGAAACACACACCCACTTGAGTCAGAAGCCAGCAGTCAAACGTCTGAGCTGCTTTGAACCCTGCCAGCACAGCAGCAGGTCAACAAGTCTGCTTCCATATTCTAGATGGTCATGAATCAAGAGATTAGACCTGAAAATGAAGAGAAGTCACGGAAGCTACGGAGCCCCAGAGCGGCCAAAGAGAGACTTGAACAAGTTCCCTCAGTTCATCAATCCATGGCCAGGAGATAGAACCTGTTCCCTCTGATGCAGAACTTGGAACCGGCTCTATTTGATGACCACAAATGAACGAGGTTCATCATTAAAAAATCAAAAAAATCAAATGAATCCCATTGTGGGAGCAACATCTGGCTCCAACATGTGTTTTCTGTCTCTCTGGCCTCTCCAGGGCTCCGTACTCATCACATGAAGGTCAGAGCAGCTAAAAAGGAGCTCTGACACATCCTGATCAATACTCTGATCAGGTGATTGATTGATTGACGGATGCAGCAGCAGCATCAGAGCGTCCACGTCTCTGCTGAGTCCCTCTGAACATTTCCATAGAGAGACACTTTGCATCAGCAGCACCATGCTCCAGTGCTCCGGGACACTTTATAGTCCTGAGACTTGAACCCTGGATGACTGACAGCTGTCCGTCACCACAACAGAAGCCACAGGAATCTGCTCATCAGAAACATGGCGTTGACCTCCGCCCTCGTCTGGACGCTCCTCTGCTGCTGCTTGACAGGTAAAGTCCAGAGGGTCCAGCTGCTGTCCTCCATCAACATGGGTCCTCTGAGATGAAGCTGCTTGATGGTTGTGTGTGTGTCTCCTCAGAGTCCAGAGGTCAGGTCACCGTGACTCAGCCTGCAGCAGTGAGATCTGCTCCAGGAGACTCCGTCTCCCTCCCATGTTCAACCAGTCAGGATGTTTATAGTGGGAACCGTTTATCCTGGTACCAGCAGAGAGAAGGAGAACCTCCTAAACTTCTCATTTACCTGGCAACCTCGAGAACATCAGGGATTCCAGCTCGTTTTTCAGGCAGTGGATCAAACTCTGGCTTCACTCTGACCATCAGTGGAGTTCAGGCTGAAGATGCAGCCGTTTATCACTGTCAGAGTTATCACAGCATCAACAGTCAGGGGGTGTTCACACTGTGAAAAACCATCGTACAAAAACCTCCCTCAGTCACACTGAAGTGAAACTGAACTGACTGCTGCAGCTGGGAGCTGCTGACACACACACACACACACACACACACACACACACTCACACACACACACACACACTCACACACACACACACACACACACACACACACTCACACACACACACACACACACTCACACACACACACACACACACACGCACACACACACACACACACTCACACATACACACACACACACACACTCACACACACACACACACTCACACACACACACACTCACACACACTCACACACACACTCACACACACACACACACTCACACACACACACACACACAGGCTTGATGAGAAGAACTAGAACTAGAAGAACTAGGATTCAGATTTTCTGCTGATGACGTTGTGATCTTCATCCCCAATTCTTCATCCTGATTGTGGTCCTTCATCAGATTAGCAGCTTCTCTCTGATGATGTCACTCACATCAACTGTGCTTCTGCTTGGATTTTCAATGAACTTCAAGAAAAACCAGCAGCAGCAGCAGGGAGGGACGACTGGACCCTGCAGAGAGAGACTGATCAGCTCTAAAAGGGGACAGGAGGCTGAGACTTCTGCTGCTCGTCCTCACACGACTCTGCTGAGGAGACTTTTGGAGGAAACTCGTCTTCGGTCGCTCATTTCTCTCTGAGCTCAGTAACCATAGCAACCGAGAGGCATCGCTGCTGGACCGTGACAACAGACGGTTTCAGAACTAAAGATAAAAAGAAGAGAGAACTCTCCGTTACTAAGTTTCAACAGCCAAAATAAAAGCAGCTTTGGAAAGTTTGAAAAACCACCAGAATGAACACTTGTTGGTTCATCTGGTTTGGTTTCACTGAAGCCAAACACAAGATCCAGATTTTCCTGGTCCTCCTGCTAGCAGGCGTCCCTGACTGGACTAAACTACACCAAACAAAACTGTTTGTCAGGACAAGTTGATTTTACAGAGCGTGGAGAGAATTTTGAATTGAAACCATCTTTTTATTGCAACAGGAAAAGATGGAGGTCAACATGACACAAGAACCCATCTTCAACAGACGCAGTGAGAACCCACAGAACACTGAGGTTCTCAGAGCGTCTGTGAGCCCCACTGAGCCAAAAACTCTTCCACACTGTTCACTGGTGAATCAGAACTAAAATCTAGCCTGATTCTGGCTTCACCGTGGACACAAACATTGGCAGCAGCTCTTTATCCAAACCTTCTCCATTTGTTTGTTCTTCTTTTGTCAATGGACAACTTGGCTTCTCCCGCAACAAACTTGAATATTTGCCAGGTTTCTGCCCATTGTTCTCCTTTGGACCTTCACTAAATTAAAAGCAGTCTGAGCCCAGATCCCATTGCATCATGCAGAGATAAAATCCTACCAACCAAACAAACCCCTGAGTCTGGGACAGTCCAAATATCAGTGTTAGATGGTTTCAGGCTCTTGGCAGAAGGGACACTGGGCAGAGACACCAGGGTCCATTTGAAGCAGAGGTGTTGACCACGAAAGTTCCATGAAGGATTCACCACTGCAAACCTGCAGACCTCTGATTTCAAGGTGCTTGATACAACAGCCTCCACACCAGCTTGCAGCCGTCCTCTACCTTTAGTCTGTCTCAACACAGTGTCCCTTCTCCCTCCCAGCTCTCCCTTATTGAAGGCCTTCACTCAGCATTTGGAACACCCAGCACGTTCAGGTCTGCAGCCAGAACTCACAGAACTCTTGTCCATTAAAAAAGTCCCCTCATATGTCCAGCTGGGGAACCGTTAAGATTTCAATGTGCTTCATGTCAGAAATATCAAGACCAAAGTCCTGGACCCAGGCACCCTCTGTGTCTGGATCAGTGATGAACCTGTGAAGTTCAGGAGCTGAGAGGCTGCCACGGCCGCACTGAAATCTAGACTCCCTGATCTGAAAGAGGCCAGAGCAGCACTGTGTGGCTCTGAACTGGCGTTTGGGGGAGTCACTACTTTGAAGGAGCAGGCCCAAGCCGCTCACTCCCCATGGGCCAGATTTATGATGCAAGGGATCCTCAACACTGAGGTATCAATTAGTATGCAAGTAATTCTACACAAACCTGGTCAATGACTGCCAGAATGTTTTTGATTTTTATTCATGACAAATAACATTTAATGTACTGCAGTAGTTTCCAATATATTCCACTATATTCTTGTTTGATACAAGAGGCTTTAATCTGTGCCTTTGATGTCATCATAAATATATGAAGGTCTTGTTTCAGTGTCAGGAACCAATCAGAGCAGCCTCCTCCTGACTAAACAGCTCTACTCATCAAGACCCTGACCCCAGACTCTTCTTGGTGAACTGATCAGAGATCAGATTAGTAGAGAAGCAGTGACACAAAGGGAAACTTCCTCATTCCCTGAACGCAGCTTCATCAAACAGAGCAATGCTAACTGTTCACCTGCAGTCGTGATGTCATCAGGACAGGAAGTTGATCAAACGTGTAACCTAGATGAGAGACGTATCATTAGTTGTGTTACTGCTCCTTTAATAAGTGCCGGTCAGGTGACTACAGCGGCCCCTGCAGTAGAGAGGGAGAATAACGAAAGCAAGAGCAGCACGCTACAGACAGCAGACGGACGACTCGAGAATGAGAGAGGAAAGAGTAAACAAAGCAGACTCTTTTGAGGTTTTCTCCTTGGTCCCTTCATTTTTTGAGAAGACACTGGACTCAACTGCTGTCCATGATTCTGGATTGTGTTGATTGTGTTGTGAACGAGGATTTGGCCAGGTTTTGTAGGCGGGATCACTGGTGTGCAAACACACCTGACGCTGTGGAGAAAAGATGGCGAGCCACCCACAGGAGAGAGAGAGTCGGAGTGGAAAATGGCGCCGCAAACCTCACCCACCCAGGTGACACTGACCCTGACGGTGGGATTGTGGTAGGACAGAACTGACAGGTTTCACAGAGACACCTTGAATTTCTTTTGGACTGATAACGGACTGAACGAAAAGACTGGTGATGAACGGGAGAGACTCTGATTATTGATTTGTGAGATTGAGTTGTAAATTGAAATATTTTGGCACTGAGTTTTATTTTTATAACTTTGTTTTGTTCACGTTTCCTGATTGTGTGCCAAATCGGTGTTACATGAGTGGGTTGTTGAAAGGGAGTTCAAGCTTGGATAGAGCCACATGGGAACTTTGACCCTCATCAACCATGCAGGGAGGAGTTCTCAGAGTCTGATTGTGCTGATGAATCATCAGAACTCTCCATCACGCCGTGACGAGGACATCTCAGTGTCAAATCTGTCATTTCCTGCTGCCAGTAGGTGGCGCTGTGGTCACTGCTGACCTGTAGATGTGTTCAGACTGGGATGTTGATCAAACCTGGAAGTTTCAAACAGATCTGACAGGTGGAGAGGATTCAGAAGAGTTGAAGCTTCATTTTAGTTGGAGCCTGAAAATGAGGTGAGACTGAGGGCTCACAGGAGTTGCAGGTAGGTGCTGCCCCCTAGTGACCCAATGGAGAACGACATGTAATGACATGAACGTTCTCCATTTTTCCAGTTCTTGACTTCATTCATCCTCCAACTTCTTCAAGCTGGAAGAGAGTGAGATCATTTAAAGTAGAGAGTAAATAATCAGCATCTCATCACTCATTTGTTCTCTGGTGGTGACCTCACGACTCTGCAGTGTGACATCACACATTTCGCTGATGTCATCCTCAAGTGTGTCACTCAGTTCATGCAGCCTTCATTGTTTTATTTTATTTTTTCCTTTCACTTTGATCTTCACAAAGACAAAGTGCGTCTGATGGAGGCACCGCTGACAGAGTGGAATGTTTCCATGTTGCCATGATAACGTGAGGCCCCTCACCTCCTCTGTTCCTTCTGCCGGTCGGCGTCAGAAGAGCAAGATGGCTGCTTCTCCATCTGGGTGGATGAGCAGCTCCTCCCATCTCAGGCAGACGCTCCCTGGCTGCATGTCAGCAGCTCCTCAAAGCTCCTTCTGGTTTCTTTGCTCTCCTGATGCTGCGCTGGTGGATTTGTCCACCTCTCATTCTCCAGGGTTCTCAGCCTCATGTTCTCTCCCTCCTGTTCCAGCTCCTCCAAGTTTCCAGTGGAAGTTTGGCTTTTGTTTGCTACTTTGTCTTTTCTCCTCTGTTGGTGCTTTGAGTTCCTTTGTTGTTCTTTGTCTTTTCATCATTCAAGCCTCCTTTTGTTGAACGCTCCTCTCCCCCGTCTGTATTTGGGTCCTGTTCTCCTCCACTTTGGCCAAGAAGGCGGCCCAACAAGAGTCACCAGTGATGTCACAGCTCCTGGATGCCCCGCCCCTTCATCTGGTGCAGGTGGTGTGATGTCACTGAATCCCACTCAGACCAAACCAGTCAGAGATCAGTGTGTTTGTGTCAGTGATGTCATCGCTGCTGACATCACAGCCCTCCATCCACACACGCCAGACTGAGGTGGAGCAGGTGATGTTGGGGTTTTCAAGGTCTTCGTCATGAGTGGGAGGAGCTGAGCTGGTGAATGATCAGCTGACCAGGTCTGGGCTCAGTTCAGATGTTGAGCCACTGCTGACTGCCGTTTGCCTGAGGAAGACCCAACGTTCCCCTCAAGAAATGGAGGGCAGTTTTTAGTGCAGCGTTCATTCTGGTTGGAGTTTTCCTTTCCTTTGCCCTGCACCTCTCTGGTGGGGAGGTGCTCCCTGTTGACAAGGACTCAGTGGAGAAGACTGGACCAGGACCTTCACTGGTTCAAGGAGCACCGAGGCAAAGGGAGGCCCAGACCAGCAGCCAGGGTGACCAGTTTGAAAAGCTGCTCCTCTTCCATGCTGACTTGTTGGTGTCTCCTCTTTTATTCCTGAGTGATTTTGATCTCAGCTCTCTGAACCTGAATGGAGCAGAACCAGGAAATCATTGCAGGAAATCATGGAGGAGAAATGAATGAATGAGACTTCCAGTCAAACTGAGACAAACGTCCAGGTTTGGTCATCAAAGATATCTGACATTCATCAGTAGACTGACAAAGATGCTCATTATTATTGCAGCAGATTAAACTAGAGAATAAAGAGGGTCTCACTTTGGAAACAAATATTGCAGGATATTTTTGTTTTATCAGAGAGGCTTTAATGTCTGTCTTTGATGTCTAAACTCTGACTCTGATGTCATTGGTGGTGACTGAATTCTACCCCCTGACACACTGAAGGCTCATATTGGTGATGCAGGTAGGTGCTGCCCCCTAGTGACCCAATGGAGAACGACATGTAATGACATGAAGAGTCTACATTTTTCCACTTGTGAGATAAAAATACCTCACAGCAAGAAGGTTCAGGGTTCGAGTCCTGGCTGGAGCACAGGATCTTTCTGTGTGAGTCTGCATGTTCTCCTGTTCCTGTGTGGGTTCTCTCTGGTACTCCAGCTTCCTCCACAGTCCAAAGACATCAAGAGGGGACGAGGCTGATTGATACTCTAAATTGACCGTAGGTGTGACTGTGAGAGTGAATGGTTGTCTGTCTCTATGTGTTGGCCCTGTGATGGACTGGTGACCTGTCCAGGGTGAACCCTGCCTCTCGCCTGTAGACGCTGGGATAGGCTCCACCCCCCATGACCCTTCACAGGAATAAGAGGAAGAGAATGGATGGATGGATGTTGGAAACGACTGCAATACAGTATATAAATATTCTAGTTCCGTACATGGGAACCTGGTTCTTCTGCTCTTTAACATCCTCCAATAGGAATGGACCGTCGATGACAAAGTATCAATAAATCTATCAAGGAGGAAGAAGAATTCTGATCAAAGAACTGAAGTCAATCTGGAGATCAGTTGATCTCTGGAAGGAGGAGGAGGAGGCATCCTGTGCTTTTATCTCTCTGTTCATGTTTCCTCCTGTGTGTATGTGTGTGTGTGTGTGTGTGTGTGTGTGTGTGTGTGTGTGAGTGTGTGTGTGTGTGTGTGTGTGTGTGTGTGTGTGTGAGTGTGTGTGTGTAAGTGTGTGTGTGTGTGTGTGTGTGTGTGTGTGTGTGTGTGTGTGTGTTTCCCAGCTGCAGCAGTCAGTTCAGGTTCCTTCAGTGTGACTGAGGGAGGTTTCTGTCCGATGGTTTCTCCCAGTGTGAACACAGCCTGACTGCTGATGCTGTGCCGACTCTGACAGTGGTTCAGTTTTTCTCAGTGGCTTTGTTGCTGCTCTCAGATCAGAATGAAAGTTCTCTCAACTCTGAGTTCAGCCTCCACAACATCGAGTCACTTGTTTCTCCTTCCTTTGATCAAATAGCGAACGCTTTTGGACGAGGAGGGAGGAAACCACGGCGTTTCACTGCTTTACATTTAGAATCTCACGCCAAGCCGGAGAAGCAGGTCCTGAATCAGTCACGTGGTCACTGCCGGCTGGCGAGGCTTCGGACGTCACCACATACGTCACTAAATACGCGCTTCACAAAACGAGACGAAGACGCGGGACGTTTCAAACAACAAGGAAAGAAGGAGAAGTCCGTGAACCCCCGGCCTCGGTCTTTGTCTCCTGAAGGCTGAGTGGCGCCGGTAGAACCTCAACATGTGCGCCGCGCAGCTGCTGCGGGTGTCGGTCCAGGAGCGGATCCTCGCCGCCGCTGAAGACTTCCTGCTGCAGCTGGGAGAAGGAGACTCAGCGGCTGGAGTCCCGGTGCTGAGAGCGCTGCTCACCGAGCGGCTGGCGGCGGCCGCGGAGGAGATCGTGGCTCTGCTGGAGGAAACCGTGGCGGAGTACGAGCGGGAGAACCGCCGTCAGAGGTTGCTGCTCGATGCCGTGCTGAAGCCCCGAGTCAGGCTGGACAGAGCAGGTGAGTCCCCGCAGGGACCTGCTGGGCCCCTCATTCAGCCAGAAAGTGGAGCTGCAGAGGTCGTCAGAGAGCATTTTGTCACCATCTGTGTTGAACTTTATTAGGAATGGTGTTGGTTCATTGATGAAGCTACCGGACTGAGGCTCAGGAGAGGACAGGAAGAGAGAGCAGGGACAGGACAGGGAGGACAAGGGGGGGGCAACTATAGGAGAAAAACAAACAAACAAACAAAAACAGTAACAACAATAACAACAGAGATTTATCGAGAGTTCGATCGGAAATTCTACTGGTCACCAAGAGACAAACTATAAAAATAGACCAGAGAGAGAGAGAGAGAGTAGAGCCAGCAGGTATTTCTTCTCAGAGTATTACAGTTCTACAACACAGAACAACAGAAGTTATCAGTCGAGAAAAACTCTCACTGACCTGTCTTTGTAGCCAGAGAGGCGTGTATTTTGAGACCAGGTGTGTGTGTGTGTGTGTGTGTGTGTGTGTGTGCGTGTGTGTGTGTGTGTGTGTGTGTGTGTGTGTGTGTGTGTGTGTGTGTGTGTGTGCGTGCGTGCGTGCTACGGTTTGTCTTGGATGCTGTGGGTAGCTGACTGTAGCTGATGTGGGGGACCAGAACATCACACCCCCAGTCCAGGATAGCAGGCAGGTCAGGACCAAACCACCAGGGCACCCAGAAACCCCCTGAACACAGGGAGCCCCAGGAACCCCCCCCCCCCCCCCAGGCCACAGGCCCAACCCAGGCCCGCGCTGGTGCAGTTAGCAAAAGGGGCAGCAATGGACCCACTCCCCGCCCCAGCTACCCCCCCATCCCAACATGGGTGCAGGGTGTGTGTTGTGCGTGGGAGTGTAGATGTGATGGTGTGGATGACTAGAATGTAGTTAAAATTCAGGGAGGCACCCGGGGCGTGGGAGCGCCGCCGGTTGCTTGTTTGTGTGCCATTTATTCTTTTTTATATATAAATATTAATATTAATATTGGTCCAGACGTTATGTGTGCCAGAGAGCTAAGTATTTCCCGTGTAGGTGTTTTTGTGTTGTGTTATTTTTTGATGGGTCCATGATGATCATGAAGTGAAAGAAACAAAGACCTGACGCATCAGTGGATCTCAGGAATCGTCACTCCAGGGCTGGAACCTGAGGTGTGAGTCACTGTCAGTGGTCAATGTTAAGAACACTCCCATTGACAGGCATCAGAAGCATGTTACCATTGAACTGAACCAAGACAAGACCAAGCTGAGGGGACATTCACACTGTGTTGCTAACTCCTGCTAACTGAGTCGTGTGTGACAGGCTGGCCCAGCATGCTGTGCATGTTGGTGTCCTTGTGTCGTTCTTCTGTAGGCTGCTACGGTGGTACCTTGTTAAAAGATGATCCTGTACACTGGAAATTATATCAGCCCATTAAAAACAACCTTTTTTTCTCCACTGCCCGGTTGGCCTGGGCTGGACCGGCCATTAGGGAATCATTCCACTTCTCCCAGTGACCAGCACCTCCCTGGCTGTGAGTGGAGGTGGGCTGACATGTTTAGCATCGGTACAGGTTCCCTCTGGTTCTAGGGACTGAACTCTCATTCTCCTACAGGGTCTCATTCTAGAAATGAACATTCTGACTAGCAGATGTGATCATGAATGGACAAAACCATTCAGCAGAGGGGACCAGTGACCTTTGACCTTGGTGACACAACGTTGATCCAAGCATCTGAAGCCAGCGTTTCTGTTCCCAGTTTGCTGACTGGTCGTCAGTAGCAGGACGTCTCTTTTCATTGAGTTGATTTCTGTTTCTGTCTGTTGCTCCACTGTTTCAGAGTCAAATGAAGAGATTTCTGATGTTGCTGTTTGTGTCCTGCAGATGTGGAGCAGCTGCTGGTGATTAAAGAAGAGGTTCCCCCTGAGCTGCAGGACCCAGAGCCCCCCCACATTAAAGAGGAGTGGGAGGAGCTCTGGACCAGTGAGGAGGGAGGGCAGCTTCAAGGGCAGCAGGAGGCTGATATCACCACGTTCACCTTCACTCTGGTCCCTGTGAAGAGTGAAGGGGACTAAGAGAAACCTCAGTTCCCAAAGCTTCATCAGAGTCTAACTGAGGAGAACTTGAAAGAAGAGTCTCTGAGCAGCAGCCCAATTCATCCTCTGAAAACAGAAGCTGATGGAGAAGAGAGTGGAGGACCAGAACCAGAACCAGCCAGCAAGGTAGATCCAGATCCACTTGTACAACCCCAGACTGAAGACCAGATGTCAGACTCTTTTGAAGCTGAGACTGAAGTCAGTGAGGATGATTGGGTCAGACCTGATAACACGGCCACCTCTGAGCACAAGGAACCCTTTGGCTCAAGGAGGAATTTGCTTCAGAAACTGAGCCCAGGACAGGAAGTGACTCATTGCAGCTCAAAAGATCAAAAACTAAAGACTGAAAGAGAATCAGAGATCATCAGGAACGTGACCTTTGGTCCTTCTGAATCTGAGACAGAAGTCAGTGAGGATGAGCGTCCCTTTAGGTGCTCAACATGCAGTAAAGGTTTTAGTAATAGAAGGCTTTTGGATAAACACATGAGAACACACACTGGGGAGAAACCATCCCCATGCTCAATTTGTGGTAGAGGATTCTCAAAGGGATATTTGAAAACACACATGAGAACACATACTGGAGAGAAACTGTTTCCCTGCTCAGATTGTGGCTCAAGATTTTTAGAAAAGGGACATCTGAAAAGACACATGAGATCACACACTGGAGAGAAACCATTCCCCTGCTCAGTTTGTGGCGCAAGATTTTCAGTAAAGGGTTGTCTGAACAGACACATGAGAATGCATACTGGAGAGAAACCATTCCCCTGCTCAGTTTGTGGCAAAAGATTCTCAGATCAGGGACATCTGAAAAGACACATGAGAAAACACACTGGGGAAAAACCGTTTCCCTGCTTAGTTTGTGACAAAATATTCTCACAACAGGGACATCTGAAAAGACACATGAGAAAGCACACTGGGGAGAAACCATTCCCCTGCTCAGTTTGTGGCAAAAGATTCTCAGTTAAGGGATGTTTGAAAACACACATGAGAACACACACTGGGGAGAAACCATTCCCCTGCTCAGTTTGTGCTAAAAGATTCTCGGTAAAGGGACATCTGAAAACACGCATGAGAACGCACACTGGGGAAAAACCATTCCCCTGCTCAGTTTGTGGCAAAAGATTCTCAGTAAAGGGACATCTGAAAACACACATGAAAACGCACACTGGGGAGAAACCATTTGTCAAAATATCGCACTGAAGCTTTGAAAAAAAGAGTGGGAAACGCAGGTTGAAAGCCAAATAATGAATGTATTCTCTGATAACTCCTCCCTGCCTGGTTGATCTGAGTCAAAGTTCCCATGTTTGATCAACTTCCTGTCCTGAAGACTTCACTACTGCAGGTGAACAGTTAGCATTGCTCTGTTTGATGAAGCTGCGTTCAGGGAATGAGGAAGTTTCCCTTTGTGCCAATGCTTTTCTACTAATTTGATCCTCTAACCCAGGGGTCGACAACTGCGGCTCCGGAGCCGCATGTGGCTTTTTCATCCTTAAGTTGCAGCTCTGCGTGGCTTGGGAAAATACATTTTAAGTGTCCGATTGAAGTGTATGTTATTTGTCTCAAAAACGTGTATCATGTCTTCTTATTAAGTCAAAGTTTTTAACTTCTTTCTTCAGACCTTGTGCAATTTCGGTGATCAGCATTTGCCTTCTTCAGAGACGTTTGACAGCACTCGACGTGTCAGCAGGCAGCCGGCATGTGCGGAAAGCCCAGCGACACCTAAACTGCGCAATATCTGAACAAAGTATTTTCTACTACAACTACAATTCTACTACAATTTCATTTAGCAGACGCTTTTGTCCAAAGCGACGTACAACACAAGCAAGAATTTAGACCTATTTTCTTTGTGTTTGTTCATTTGTTTAATTGTAGTTGTAAATTGTAAGATTATTGTGATCTCGAAATATTAAAATAAAATTATATATACGGTAATTTCTGGACTATCAGCCGCTACTTTTTCCCCCTGCTTTGAACGCTGCGGCTTATACAACGGTGCGGCTGGTAGGCTGGTTATATTTTAAACAGATGTTACTGCACCTTTAGGCCTACTGCTATGTTACAGGCACTTTTAAAAAACACTTAATTCGTAGGGCTGCAATGATTAGTCGACGTTGTTGACAAAAATTTGATAATTGAAATAGTCGACAGTGAAGTCCATTGTCGCCAGACGCGTTTTTCCAACAGAGTGAGGCTTCTCACCTGATTATAATCTCTGCTGAGAGTCGCTCATGCGCAGTAGCGTCTCTGTCTCTGAGCGGTAACATACAGAAATGGCGGCGTCAACATCAGGTACGTGTACCAAACTTCTAAAGTTTGGTGGTATTTCAGCCTGGATACGGCGAATAAAAAGACTACTTGGAAAGGTTGCAAAGCAGACCTTGGTGTCATGGCAGCACCTCGGCGATGCAGGAACATTTAAAGAGAAAGCACGTGGGGCAGTTGAACGGAACAGAGTCTGACTCGCCTCGGTGAGATTCAAGGAACATTCAAGCCAATATGGTTTTTATGACACACATGGTACATTTTAGAAGCGTATTTTCGCTATAAAAGTGTTTACTTGATTTTAATTTATTATTTATTTGCCTGACAGAGGTTTATTTATTTATGGATCTATGTCTCTGCTGACCGAGCACTGGGCCTAATTTGTTTTAGACAGGACGTTTTTATTTAATTTTTGTACGAACCTACATTGTTCAATAAAGGATGTATTTTTCATTGTACCATCTTTCTTGTTTATTATCATTGCCTCATAATTAAATCAACTTCATGCTAAATTTAAGAAAAAATTAATAAATATCCGATTAGTCAACTAATCGTTTCAATAGTCGGTGACTAGTGGACTATTAAAATAGTCGTTAGTTGCAGCCCTGTTAATTAAGGGTAGCCTCGTCCAGCGCTGTAAGCTTCGTTTATGGTCCGTTCGCTGAGAGAGCACCGTTTATTTCTCCTCAGTAAACACGTTTCAAATGCTGTGAAAGTTTGTGTGTCTGAAACGCGATGTGTCGTGTGATACAGGACAGTTTACACAGCACGGTTCATGTTCCGTACTGTTGTTATAAGTGATGCATGTATGCAACTTGTTGTTTGTAGGAAATGTTAACAAATTGGAAGCTTCCCCAAACAGCCGTCTCTTTCCTGACAATCCCCTCTGTGCACAAACCCTTACATGTGGTCATTAAACATTAAAACACCTGCGGCTTAGAGTCCAGTGCGGCTTCTATATATACACATTTGTTTTTACCTAAATTTCGCTGGTCTTCTAGAATCATCTGAACAAACCCTCCTCAACACAGTGAAGCCTTCGTCTGACAGGAGGAGTTTCTTTTCCCAGTGATTCCACTGGTAAAGTGAAAAGCTTCGTTCATCAGACTGGTCTGATAGGATCAACTACTGGTTGCTCTGGAGTGGAAACAGCAACCTGTCAGGAAACGTTAGTTTTCAGCTTCTATCATTGATTTGACAGGAAATGTTGATGACACACTGGGATTTTTGTTCTCTTGCTGTCACTGTCAAGTGCCAGTTCAGATGTACTTGATGTTACAGAAAATCCAGCACGGTGGTGCAGTGGTCAGCACTGTGGCCTCACAGCAAGAAGGTTCCAGGTTCTAGTCCTGGCTCCAGCACAGGATCTTTCTGTGTGAGTCTCCATGTTCTCCCTGTTCCTGCGTGGTTCTCTCTGGTACTCCAGCTTCCTCCCACAGTCCAAAGACATCAAGGGGGGACGAGGCTGATTGATACTCTAAATTGACTGTAGGCGTGACTGTGAGAGTGACTGGTTGTCTGTCTCTATGTGTTGGTCCTGTGATGGACTGGTGACCTGTCCAGGGTGAACCCCGCCTCTCGACCAAAGTCAGCTGTGATAGGCTCCACCCCCCCCCCATGAACCTTAACAGATAATCAGTGGAGAAATGAAAAATTTAGCTGCTATGTTGAATCAGAAAAACCTTTTGAAGTCTACTTTTGCTTCAGTCAGAAAGTGGACTTTGTCTCTGCCCTGCTCTCCTGCTCTCTTTCCCCCCAACCGGTCAAAGCAGACGTCCGTCCCCACTGATCCTGGATCTGCTCGACGTTCCTGCCTGTTAAAAGGAAGGTTTTCATCACCACTGTTGCAGGATGTGCTGCTGATGGAGAATTGTTGGTGTAGATTCATTGAAGGAGTTTGGTGCTGGACCTGCTCTACTAGTAAAGAGTCATGAGAGAACTTTGTTGTGACTTCACACACACACAAACACACACACACACACACACATTCATTTCTTCCTACCATGAACACAGACTGTGTTTAATGTTAACAAAAATTCTACTTTGTCAGTGAATTAATTCAGTCTGCATCTAAGTTTCTGTCAGGATGGCCGAGCGGTCTAAGGCGCTGCGTTCAGGTTGCAGTCTCTCCTGGAGGCGTGGGTTCAAATCCCACTTCTGACAAAGGACATTTTCTCCACATTCCTATGCATCCACAATGGTACATTCCAAACCCAGTTGAAGCTGCTCTCCACTGATGGGAGTGAGTGGTTGAACTTGCAGCAGAGGAGGCAAAGGAGCTTCCCTGTGACGGTCCAACATCGCCTGGTTTCCTCCAACATGGAGCAGCCACCAAACTCTAACTTCAATGTTGGATCAAAGTCTACTGAAGGAATGTGTTTGGTTCAAAAACCCATTTGTGTTCATCCTTCAAGTCACATTTTGTCCATTAACTTCATAATCAGAGTCTCCATCTCATCACATGACTAAAGTCTGGGTTCTGTGTTGGTGGTAAACATCCTTCCACTCACCCAGGCTCCTCACTGGTCTGCACACAGAAATGCATATTTTACTGGTTTCACCAGTTCCTCAAGTAGTTTAGGAAAAAAGACACTTTGTTAGCTCCTGTAAAGGTCCCACTTTGGGTCGTAACACTTTTTCCTGACTGCTTGACGTCTCAGTCAGAACAGCTGAGATGAGAACTGAATGTCTGGATTTCTTCCTGACATCATCAGGGTCTGAGGAGTTCATTAAAAAAAGGATTCAGTCAGATGGGAGTTAGAACTTGGAGACCAAAGAAGGAACCCTCTAAATTCAGGACCCTGAGATCAAAGTGAACACTCTGATCTCAGAGGTCTGGGATATTTCACATCCTGATGGCCCTCCAAAATAAGAGCCCTGTGTTACTGTCTAAAAATCATCATTTGTTTGTGAAAAAATCAGGGGATGTTTGTCAGACTTTGTCAGACCTTTCCCCAAATCATCATTTGTTTGTGGAAATTAGATCCAGAAAACCACTGTAGTCCCTCGTACATGCTTAGTGCCATAGTTTGTCTCACTTGTTTCATCTTTGATGGTTCCATGGTGGAATGGTGAGCACTCTAGACTCTGAATCCAGTGATCCCAGTTCAAACCTCAGTGGGGCCTCCAGCAGGTCTCTGACAGGTGTTGATTGAGGAGTTGTGGCTGCTGACTACAGTGGAAGACACCATCAACAATGATGTGTAGGAGCTCTCAGCTCCTTCAGTCACATGACTGGGTCATCCTGTCATGTCAGTGATGTCACTTGGCAGGACTGCCATTGCATTCTTAATTCTATAACATCTGAGATTAAAATCTATGGAATTACAACCAACAAGCAGTCAAACACCTGATCAGATGCTCCTTCATCAGGCTGAGAAGAATCAATCTAAACTGGGATGAAGAAAATTAACTGAGAGGAGAAACCTCCTGATTGGATGACATGGACCCACCTGATCCATGTCAGCCTTGTTGGAGCAGAAAGAGGTGGATCAGAGGAATCAGTGGATCAAGACTCAGGTGGCAGATGAAGAATCTCTGTATTCACAATGGAGTCAGAGAAATCTTCCAACGTGAGAGAACGTGACAGACCATTTTATACTGAAGACAGGCTGTGTGTGTGTGTGTGTGTGTGTGTGTGTGTGTGTGTGTGTGTGTATGCGCGTGTGTGTGTGTGTGTGTGTGTGTGTGTGTGTGTGTTCCAACTGGAAGGAAACTGAATAATAACCAGACTAACTTTTATCATTGACCAAGTCTGGTTGACTCACTAAATTCATAACTCAAGTGATTATTTAATTAATAAACAGAACATGTGTCTAAAGTCATGATCAAATTCATGTAAAATCTGAGCAACGAGGGTTTGAAAATGTTCCAATGAGCCAAACCAATGTTGACAGTTAAAAGAAGCCAATGTGGGAGGATTCTTTCTGTCTCAGCAGTAAAGACCAATCCTACAGCTCACGTGAAGCATCAGGTCCTCTGTGAGAGGTGGGAATCCAACCAGGGACCTTTGGATCCACACCAATCTTCCCTGACCTCATAGAAACTGGAACCTTTCAACAAATAAATTCAAATTCAACTCAGCAGCAACTCTAGAACAGTTGCTAACTTGCTAATTCCTGTTAGCTCCAGATCAGACAATGCAGGCTCACCTTCACGCTTGGTTGTACGACCGTCACCAGTTGAAGCTTCTCTGGTTCAACAAACTCTGGGGACTCAAGACACAAGTCAGCACCGGTGCAGGTCCAGATCCAGATGTTAGCTGAGGGGGACAATGGCTTAAGGGAGCTCCAGGGAGCTGGTTTGAACTGGTCCCTCATCTCTGTGAGTAGAAACCATCTGAGGTGGAGGGGGAAGATCTGCTTTGACCTCCTGATCTCCCAGTAAAGCCAGTATAGATGTTGAGCTTGGAGGAGTTGATGGCCTCCTTCATCTTCTTGTTGGAGATGTTTGCTAAACTCAGCACCACCACAGATCAGAGGAACGTCCACTTGTCAGCTGGACACTGGAGTTTCGAGTGACCTGCAGGATCTTAGTTGTGGTGGCAGCAGGCCTGTTCCAAGAGCTTTGCTCACATTCCTGATCAGGCTTCATAATGGTTCTGGACCACTGAGTGATAGAAGCTGATCCTGGGGGTGGACTGTCTTTAGGGGGCTGAGGTGTCTGGTGGTCTTGGTGGACCCTCTGCATCTCAAGCTGAGACCACAGAGTCCTGTGTTCTTGAGTCATTGTCTATAGTCTCTGTTGTTGGAGAGCTCAGTGTGGTCCCTGATGGTCTAGTGGCTAGGATTTGGCGCTCTCACCCCCGCGGCCCGGGTTCGATTCCCGGTCAGGGAATGAGTTATTTAGAGGTTGAGGGAGAGGTGATCAGGTGGTCCACATGATGGTGGAGGTGATGAACTGTGAATCCATCATGGCTCCACTCTCACCCCCATTGTAGTGTTCTTGGTTCACTCTGCCATGGCCCCATGTTGAAGGGTGACTGTCTCATTCAGGTTCAACCCTTTGTTAGACTCTATTAAGTCACTGACTCCTGCAAGGACAAACTGTAATCCTCCTTAGTAGCTTTGGCTCCTTGCAGCACAGAAAGTCCATTCACTGATGTAGGAACTGGAAAACTTAGAGCTCCTGTTCTCGGTTCCTTCCTCCATTGAGCAGAACAAACACAGAACAGAGAGCAGTTCCTCCTACAGTTCTCGGAAAATCTGAGGGCACCAAAGAAAGGAGAGAAACGCAATCAATGTTGAATTCATTTACATTTCTTATATTTGATCAAAGCTAGAACTTAAGAAGCTGCCATCGACCTTGATGACCAACTCCTTCACTGTGTGGTTCAGAGTCCCTGGTTTGATTTGTGTCAGGACTTCAGAAGCTCCAATCCTCTCTAAGGTCCAGTGAGAGTGGAAGAGATTATAAATGAGAGAAGCAGGGCCCTCACTCAGAACTGAACCAGCTCAGTTGGGAGAGCGTTAGACTGAAGATCTAAAGGTCCCTGCTCCGATCCCAGGTTTCAGCAGAGGAGCAGCACTGACTTTACTTTCCAGTGGAGGAACTGCAGACATGAAGGAAACTAACATCTTGTCCTGTGCATTCTTGTGACATTCAGGACATTTTTGGAGCCTCTTGTTGGATTTTGCCACAGAGAATCAGAGCCAATCAAAAGCTTGGTGGACTTTAACATGGAGGACTGAACAAGTCAAGAAAGCATCAGTTTGACCTTCACAAGTGTTTCTGTTCCTGTCTCAATGCTGTAGAAAGAGCCTGAGGAGCTCAGAGGGTAGAGCATCAGACTTTTAATGTGAGGGTCCAGGGTTCAAGTCCCTGTTCAGGTGCTGTGGAGGTTCCAGTGTTTGACAACATGGTACTGGATGAAGTTTAGTGTTGAACAAACTGTCATCATCAAAAGTAGAAGTGTTCTTGTCTTGCCACTGTGAGACAGTTGCTGGAAAAGTGACCAAAAATAATTTCATGTGGCATGCAATTAACAAAAGACCACAAATGACACTGGTCAAGTCAGTTTTATTTGTATTGAACCAAATCACAACAAAGTTCTCTCATGACTCTTTACTAGTACTGCAGGTCCAGCACCAAACTGCTTCAATGAACCTCCACCCAACAATTCTCCATCAGCAGCACATCCTGCAACAGTGGTGATGAAAACCTTCCTTTTAACAGGCAGGAACGTCAAGCAGATCCAGGATCAGTGGAAAGGGATGTTTGCTTTGACCAGTTGGGGGGAAAGAGAGCAGGAGAGCAGGGCAGAGACAAAGACAGAGAATGGAGGAAGACAGATATGCAGAAGGAAAGAGAAGGACAGAGATAAAGAGAGAGACAAGTGAAGAGACTGATGGACAGACAGGAGAAGTAGTGAAGGGTGGATGAGGCGTCATGAAGCCTGTGGACGCCATGACACTGTGTTACTGTCACTGAATACTGACACCTGCTGGACTGTAAACTTCCCTGCAGGCTTGACCGACTGAACTGACACTGATTTGATGACCCGTGAACACAATGAGATCATTGAAGTCTTTGCGTTCATACTGGATCGTTCCATGTCTTTGAACAATGGGACCATGATGTGAAAGTCTCAGTGAAAGTGTTGGGAATGAGGACGCTTTGATTTTACAATTTTTATTAAAAAAAGAAGTTTTTCCAACGTTTTCAAATCAAGTCTGTTGGGTTTCTTGAAGCGATTTCTCCTGCCGTGGAGAACACACGCTCACATGGCCCTGATGATGACGGCCTGCACAGGAAGTCTGTGGCCAGCAGGAAGAGGCTGGGACAGGCAGTCTGCTGGCTCTTCAGTGCACCAGAGGATCTTGAGTCCGTCCAGTATCTGCTAGTATCGCTGTACTTGATGTACTTGATGTACTTGCTGTACTTGATGTACTCGCTGTACTTGATGTACTTGCTGTACTTGATGTACTCGCTGTACTTGATGTACTCGCTGGAGTTCCACTTCTTCCAAGTCTCCCCACTTCATCATCCAAGTGCTGCCACAGGTCATTTAAAAGAAAAAACAAACAAACAAACAAACTGTCCTTTTAGTACAATTTCCAAAAACCAACACGATGATGAACAACATGGCTGATGGGGCTGAGAGAGCTGTGATGGAAACGAAGCTGCAACAGACGCGCGGACCAGAGGGAGGAAACCACGGCGTTTCACTGCTTTACATTTAGAATCTCACGCCAAGCCGGAGAAGCAGGTCCTGAATCAGTCACGTGGTCACTGCTGGCTGGCGAGGCTTCGGACGTCACCACATACGTCATCAATACGCACTTCACAAAAGGAGAAGAAGACGCGGGAAGCTTTGAACACAACAAGGAAAGACGGAGAAGTCCGTGAACCCCCGGCCTCGGTCTTTGTCTCCTGAAGGCTGAGTGGCGCCGGTAGAACCTCAACATGTGCGCCGCGCAGCTGCTGCGGGTGTCGGTCCAGGAGCGGATCCTCGCCGCCGCTGAAGACTTCCTGCTGCAGCTGGGAGAAGGAGACTCAGCGGCTGGAGTCCCGGTGCTGAGAGCGCTGCTCACCGAGCGGCTGGCGGCGGCCGCGGAGCAGATCGTGGCTCTGCTGGAGGAAACCGTGGTGGAGTACGAGCGGGAGAACCGCCGGCAGAGGTTGCTGCTCGATGCCGTGCTGAAGCCCCGAGTCAGGCTGGACAGAGCAGGTGAGTCCCCGCAGGGACCTGCTGGGCCCCTCATTCAGTCCAGGAAGTGGAGCTGCAGCAGGGCCGGTTTTAGACAGGCATTTGTAAGGGGGCAGACAGGAATGTGAAGGGGGCACATGGTGGCGACTGAAGCCTGATTTATGCTTCTGCGTCGTGGCGACGCCGTAGCCCCTACGTCGTCACTGTGCATTTATAGTTCTGCGTCGAGGGAACGCGTTGCTCTGTAATTCACCGCCAAGCCACTAGAGGGGTGTGGCTTTATCTTCTATGGTTTTGGGGGACTCTTGTCGAATTCCTTAGTTTTCTTCCGGTCAAAGCACATGGGTCAGAGACAGAGACAACAATGGAAGTTGTACAGGTGGTCATACCTGCGAACCTCCTCGATAACTCTTTCTTCGGCTTGGTCCATTTTTATTTTTGCGTGTTGCTCTCACCACAGAAACTTAAAAAATAGCGGTGTTGTTGTGCTGAACCGGAAACGTCGTGTGAGCGGACCAATCACAGTCCGTTGACGTTCACGTCACAGTCAGGATTTTTTGGAGGTGCACGTTGGGCTACGGCGTAGGGGTCTGCGTTGCCGGCATAGGTACGGCGTCGCCACGACGCAGAAGCATAAATCAGGCTTGAGGCCGGAAAGGGTGTGGTGGTTTTGGGGGGGGGGGGGGTAAGGTGGTTCTCTGGATCACTGTTTTTGTCATGTAATTGGATTGCACTTTGTCAGACCTTCACCCTCAGACCGGTCCAACCTGGTCCCACATGAAGGCTAAAGCCCAGTTCACACTGCAAGATTTTAGGCGTCAGTGACTTCCCTCCCCCAATCAGGCTGAGGCATTAATGAACGCTCCTGTGCGCCGACAAATCTTGTCGTGTGAACAGCAGCCTGATTGAGCGTCGACGGTGTGAACAGCAGGGCCTGTCGCAAACAAAAGTAGCGTAGTTTGAACAGGGCTTGAGCTTCTGCAGGTGGAACTCTGAGGGTCCCTGAGGGTCCCTGAGGCCCCAAACCCCTGACCAGGAGCAGGTGGCAGTCCCTCGGGGCCAAATTAAAAAAGAAAACTAAAAAAACATTTCTGGTTCCAATTCTGAGATCAACTTACAAAATAAAGTCAGACTCAATAAGAGCTCTCAATGTAGCCGATATTTACCAAACTGAAGGGTTGGCGTTGTGTTAAACCTCTTGTTTCTTCTTGTCCTGTTCTCAGCTTCTTGTTTGGAGCACCTGAACAGCTCCACTCTCCTTTCTCACCAATCCACTCCTCAACAACAGCCTCCTGTTTCCCTTTGCAAACTCTAACAAACCTCCATATCCAAGTCATTTGTTCTGGACTTCTCATGGCCCAAGTTGACCAAAGTCCTCTTTCTTTGATGGATCGTGGTTTGATGGTAGGGGGTTCAGATCTGTGACAAAGCAGAGAAGGAACTCTCCCAAGATGCTGAGACGCATCAATGACACGGAGGAATGAATGGACAAAACCATTCAGCAGAGGGGACCTATGACCTTTGACCTGGGTGACCCAACGTTGATCCAAGCATCTGAAGCCAGCGTTTCTGTTCCGAGTTTGCTGACTGGTCGTCAGTAGCAGGACGTCTCTTTTCATTGAGTTGATTTCTGTTTCTGTCTGTTGCTCCGCTGTTTCAGAGTCAAATGAAGAGATTTCTGATGTTGCTGTTTGTGTCCTGCAGATGTGGAGCAGCTGCTGGTGATTAAAGAAGAGGTTCCCCCTGAGCTGCAGGACCCAGAGCCCCCCCACATTAAAGAGGAGTGGGAGGAGCTCTGGACCAGTGAGGAGGGAGGGCAGCTTCAAGGGCAGCAGGAGGCTGATATCACCACGTTCCCCTTCACTCTGGTCCCTGTGAAGAGGACGAAGAGAAACCTCAGTTCCCAAAGCTTCACCAGAGACTAACTGAGGAGAACTTGAAAGAAGAGTCTCTGAGCAGCAGCCCAGTTCATCCTCTGAAAACAGAAGCTGATGGAGAAGAGTGTGGAGGACCAGAACCAGAACCAGCCAGCAAGGTAGATCCAGATCCACTTGTACAACCCCAGACTGAAGACCAGATGTCAGACTCTTCTGAAGCTGAGACTGAAGTCAGTGAGGATGATTGGGTCAGACCTGATAACACGGCCACCTCTGAGCACAAGGAACCCTTTGGCTCAAGGAGGAATTTGCCTCAGAAACTGAGCCCAGGACAGGAAGTTACTCATTGCAGTTCAAAAGAGCAAAAAGTAAAGACTGAAAGAGAATCAGAAATCATCAGGAACGTGACCTCTGGTCCTTCTGAATCTGAGACAGAAGTCAGTGAGGATGAGCGTCCCTTTAGGTGCTCAACATGCAGTAAAGATTTTGATTACAGAGGTGGTTTAGATACACACATGAGAACTCACACTGGGGAGAAACCGTTCCCCTGCTCAGTTTGTGGCAAAAGATTCTCAGTTAAGGGAGATCTGAAAAGACACATGAGAACACACACTGGGGAGAAACCATTTCCCTGCTCAGTGTGTGGAAAAAGATTCTCATTGAAGGGACATCTAAAAAGACACATGAGAACACACACTGGGGACAAACCGTTTCTCTGCTCAGTTTGTGGCAGAAGGTTTTCAGAAAAGGGATGTCCGAAAAAGCACATGAGAACGCACACTGGAGAAAAACTGTTTCCCTGCTCAGTTTGTGGCGGAAGATTTGCAGAAAAGGGATATCTGAAAATACACATGAGAACACACACTGGGGAGAAACCATTCCTTTGCTCAGTTTGTGGCAGAAGATTCCCAGTGAAGGCAAATTTAGAATCACACATGAGAAGACACACTGGGGAGAAACCATTTCCCTGCTCAGTGTGTGGAAAAAGATTCTCATTGAAGGGACATCTTAAAACACACATGAGAACCCATATTGGGGAGAAACCACCTTGCCATGCTGTGGCTTTGAAGCGTGACAAGAGAGCGAGACGCAGGTTGAAGGCCCATCCAGCCATCCAGCCATTGTCTTCTGCTTCCTGTTAAGGGAAGGGGGGGGTGGAGCTTATCCCAGCGTCTATGAGCAAGAGGTGGGTTCACCCTGGACAGGTCGCCAGTTCATCACAGGGCCAACACATAGAGACAGACAACCATTCACTCTCACAGTCACACCTACGGTCAATTTAGAGTATCAATCAGCCTCGTCCCCTCTTGATGTCTTTGGACTGTGGGAGGAAGCTGGAGTACCAGAGAGAACCCACACAGGAACAGGGAGAACATGGAGACTCACACAGAAAGATCCGGCACTTGAGCTGGGACTCGAATCCGGAACCTTCTTTCTGTGAGGCAACAGTGCTGACCACTGCACCACCGGGCAGCTCAAGTTGCAGGCCAAATAATGAAATTATTTCATGAAGAAAAAAATGCAACGATAAACCAAAATTGAACTCAGACAACAATGTGATGTGATCGTCAGTACAGTTGGTGGTGTGGGTTCCTGTGTGCATGTGTGTAAGGGAGGTGGAAGGAAGAGATGTTGGCTGCTGAACTTCAAAGAGACAATGGATGAGGAGGAAGAGAGGCTCCTGGCCAGCAAGGCGGGTTCTGTATGTAGAGAGCACCGGGCCCAGGAGCTTCAACTAGGAGGAACGAACAGCCCCCCACCCTCCAGATACCTGCTGCAACACAACTGCTTTCTCCAGGATTTTAGAGAGGAGGGGAGGTTAGCTATCAGTCCATAGTTGGCTAGAACCTCAGGGTCTAGAGGAGGCTTCTGAAGCAGTGGTTTAATGACAGCTACCTTCAAGGACTGTGGTTCATGTCCTGTTACTACAGACAGAGGAATCAGATTGAATAAAGAGGTGCTCACTGAGGGAAGACTTCCTGAAGCAGCCTAGTAGGAAACAATCTAAGAGACAGGATGAAGGTTTTGATGAGGTCATCATTGAATGAAGTTCTGGACTGTTATTTGATAAAACTGGTCTAAAGAAATATCTGGTTTAGCAGCAGTTTCTGTGTTTACTGAGGCGGCTCTGGCTCTACAGAGGACCTTCTTATGTATTTTTAGACAATTCTGCCTCTTGTTTAGTTGCCAAGTGTTGAATTCTACCACAGAGCTGTTCTCTGTTGTTAATGTTCTTCTTTTTAAAGGACCGATGGAGTCGTTAGTGTGGTGGTGTTTATTGTACTGCTGTGTTGTGATGTCGAAGTCTACGTCAAGCATTGTGACAGCCGCCAATCACAAGCCACAAGTCTCCAGTCACGAGCTGCTCGTCTCAAGCCTGCAGGTTTCCCTGGTCTCTCGCCTCCAGTCTCTCATCTTAAGCCAAGTCTCCAGTCTCCAGTCTCTTTAACAAACCTCTTTTGTGCACCCTCCTTACCCTCCTCTTCATTTGGGTCTACTTCCCTTCACCCTGCCTCCTGCCAAACAAAGGAAATGCGTCACCAAACAAAGGAAAAAGCAAACTTCTGCAGCAGTGAGCCTGCAGTTTTATCTACCATGAGATCAACCTCCATATGACTCAACTCAGAACAGGCATCTCTGTTGTTGTCATCCATCCAGTTACTGAACAGTGAACTTAAAGTTAACAGAAGAATTTAAAGTTTATTAAAAGACAGGTTTATGAGGACAGTTAATAAAAAGGTTTAAAGAGAGTATTTTTCTTAACTCACTGTACAGTTTTAAAGTTGTCAGTGCTTTTGTTTCCATGTAGAGGCTCTGCTTGTATCCTCACCCCTGTGTTTGACTATTTGGAGTGGATGTTATCAACCTTAATCTACCCTAACTGACCAATTAACAGCCTGGTGTCAAAGTGCCGCCGGGTCTCATTTGATGGCCGAGGGTCCGACCTCATTTTGTAAAATAGACGCCTGTCTCAAATAAACGCCAGGTTCGTTTAAACGCCTGGGGGCCGTTATTTGAGATTAATGTTATCTTAACTTGGTTTCATGTAAGATCTTGCAATTTATTTGAACTTCCCAGTAATTTATGTCTCATGATGTCAGTGCACCTCAAACAGCAAATCTTCAAGCTCTCAGTTCCATGCAAAAAAAGAAAAAAAAAGATGTACAAGGTGGTAACGCGTCGTTGTGAATGTGTAGATCTGCTATTTTGGCCGCATGAGACTGTCGTGGAAGTGGAAGGATACGGGCCTCAAGTTGTCACGCCCCTTTTCTTACTAATAAAGTGTTCTTGTGTAAAGTGTTCTCTGGACAATCTTGATATTTGCACTACTGTTCTTTAAAGTACTACAGTATATTGTTATACCTTGTATACCTATTGCTAAAAAAATAATAATAGTGGCCCAGTGCTGGCCAGTGCCAAAATAAAAGCCTGTTACCAATCGACGCCTGGTCTCTTTTAAACGCCCGGGCCACTAATTAGTCATTTACTGTCTCTCTAAAGGAAAGAGCAACAATACAGTTTAAATAGATTGATTGAAGGCAATCAACAAAAACAGCATTTGCCATTTTTCATGTTTTTCACTTTTCAATTTTTTTTTTAATCTTAGTTCTGTAGAAAAGAAAATCACTCTTCTTCTTCTGTGTTTTACGGCAACTGTTGTCCAAGTTTGAAAATCCACATTAGAACTGCAGCATCAATCAATCAATCAATGGATTTGGATGGATTTTGCGTTTGTTTTGTCTTCTCTTTTATTCCTTGTACTTGTGGTCATCATTGTCTCCAATCAGAAAATCTGAGGCTGGGACGTCTTGATGACGCTTGAAGAAAGGAAGCAGGTCTCAGAGGAGTGTGGACAGTGCAGTCCTCAGCTTTCTCTCTCTCTAAAGAGTCTCCAGCTGGTCCAGAACGCTGCAGCGAGGGTTTTGACGGGAGTTAAGAAGAGAGAACACATCTCTCCCACTTTAGCTTCTCTCCACTGGCTTCCTGTAGGATCTAGAATCCACTTCAAAGTCCTTCTGCTGACTTATAAGGCTCTCAGTGATAAAGCTCCATCCTATTTGAAAGAGCTCATTAGTCCCTACTGTCCCACCAGAGCACTCCGCTCCCAGAATGCAGGTCTTTTAGTGATTCCCAGTATCTCTAAAAACAGACTGGGAGGTAGAGCCTTTAGTTACCGGGCTCCTCTACTGTGGAACCAGCATCTCTCCATGGGTCAGAGAGGCAGACACTTTAACTACGTTTAAGTCCAGGCTTAAGACCTTCCTCTATGACAGAGCCTTCAGTTAGGACTGGTTCAGGTAGCTCTGAACCATTGATAGCTATGCTGCTACAGGCTTAGACTGCTGGGGGACACATCAGGTTACATGGAGCCCTTCCCTCCTCTCCTCTCCTCTCCCCCTCTCTCCTCCCTGCACATTTTTGGAACTGTCACTACCACTACTTGTTGCACTTTGTAGTTTGGCCTTGGTGTCTCGCAGTCTCTCTGTGTTTCCACAGATCCACCAGAGCCCCAACCGCCGCCTGCATCGCCCCCCCCCCCTCTTATTCCCTACTGTTACACCGGCCTGCGCTCCCCTTCCATGAACCAGTCTGCCATCCAGTCCCCCATCAAGCT
This sequence comes from Aulostomus chinensis, assembly GCF_037954235.1. NCBI lineage: Eukaryota > Metazoa > Chordata > Actinopteri > Syngnathiformes > Aulostomidae > Aulostomus > Aulostomus chinensis. The sequence continues at coordinate 23,154,178 of NC_141320.1, read as the reverse complement.
GGCTTGCTCTCCCTGCCTCCCCTACCAGAAGCTTCCTTCTTCAGCTGTTATTAACATTTCCGTGTTTCCCACATTTTGTATTGTAAACTGTTTTCTTGTCTGTAACAACATCTACTGCACGTCTGTCCGTCCTGGGTGAGGGATCCTCCTCTGTTGCTCACCCTGAGGTTTCTCAGATTTTTCCCTGTTAAAAGGGTTTTCTATGGAGTTTTTCCTCAGTCGATGTGAGGGTCTAAGGGCAGAGGATGTTGTTATGATGCCATGTGAAGCCCTTTGAGACAAACTGTTGGTGAAAACGGGCTCTACAAATAAAATTGCCTTGCCTTGCCTTGCCTTTCTAGTTCCTGGTCTCCAGCCCTTCTCTCTTGTGGAGCAGCCAGCATCTCAGAGACTTGTCCAAGACCTGCAGCCAAACTGCACCGTCTGCTCCACATTCACCTTTAAAAACTGAGTGGATGTCATCAGGGAGGGAAAATGCTGGAGTTCCTTGTCCTTTGCTTGGATTTGTTTGCTTTTTTATTGAGTTTGACTCGCTGGAAGAAGACTTGTTGATCCAGGAATGAAGCTGGATTCTTCTGTGCAGAGCATTCATTGAGTTGAAGTGTGGCTGTACATTCAATGATCAGTGTTATGGTTTCCTCTCCTGTGTTAAGTTGTTGCTCACACACACACACACACACACACACACACACACACACACACACACACACACACACACACACACACACGCGCGCGTGTATCAACATGATGTTCCGAATGTTTCACCGTCTGTGGTTATCCAGCTCTCCTTGCCTCTTCACTGTCATTGTCAGAACTCTGAGCAGTCTTCCTCTCCAGGTGATGTCTCTGAGTGATGATGATTGCTGTCTGTTCAACCAGCTTCATTTGTTGATATCTGAGAAGGACTGAAGACAGCAAAGTGTCCTGATTGGCCAACAACCCCTCACAGGTCAAGGTCACTGCTCTGAGGTGGACCAGTTTACTGTAACAGTGGTGGCACCATCCACTGTTGGCGCTCTCTTCAGTGCTTCTTGTTTCTGCCCTTTGTGTGTGAGCTCCTAGAGCAGCTGGTCCGGCTCCCCCCCTTTTCTTTTCTATTCCACTAATTTTTTGGGGGGATTTTCTATTTTTGTAATTCATCATCAATCTCGGCTCACGGTCGCTACACTCTTGACCTCCTGTGAGCCTTGAAGAGAGAGAAGCCACCTTTGTGTCGGAGAAGAGCAGCTTAGTCCAGGCAGCCAGCAGCCTGAGACCAGAGGGTAGCCCATCAACGCGCTTCCCTTCTTCATCGAGCGAATCTCAGCGGGAGCCACGGTCGACGAGGTGGAGGCTTTGGAGGCCGTCCTCCCACCAGTTCGTTGGAGAGGCGTCGTACATCGATGGGAGAATCCAGCTGAGAACGTGAGCCGGTTACGTTGGTTTTCACCGATTCAGGCCTGGACTCCTCCTGATTAAGAGTCTCATGCTCTACCGACTGAGCTAGTCAGGCTACACCTGAGTAGCTTCAATAGCCTGAAGTGATCAGAGTGAGAGACGCTACAAGCTCTTCATCAGACTCACAGTCACATGAGCCATCACATGATTGATGAATGACCACAAACACCTTCATCTTTGACAAAGAATTAAAATAAAAGGTGAACCACAGATGAGACACCAGTGGTAAAAACACTAAAGTGCTGTCAAGGAGAAACAGGATACGAGCAAACACACACAAGTTACAGAGAGAGAACTCTCCCAGAGGGAACCACTCAAAGGAGAACCTAGAGATCATCAGGCTGGATGACCTCATCAACATGAGACAGGTGGATAGGAAACAAGCTCAGAGATGTCAGGAACATGAGATCCAAGTGGTGAGAGAGCAAGAACTGGTGAGGTTCCAGAACCAGGAGTGAGGTGGAGCCTGCATCACCTACTGGGAGCTTTTAGTCTAAGGTTCAACTTGGACTTGAATGATTTCTGCAGAGACAACGTGCAGGGAGGGAATTTGGAGATGAACAAGTTCCTCTCAGGCTTTCATGGAGTTTTCAGGGGTCAAACAGACCCTCCTCTGATTGGTTGTCAGATGTGTTCTCATTGCACCACAGCCTCCAGGTTGAGGGTTCTGATCCGAGTCAGACACATTGATTCTGATGCTGCTGAGCCTGAAGGGAGGATGAAGAAAGGAGTGTCTGAGAGAGCTTCACCAGACAAACTGTCCAGTTGAACAACAAACACTAGTCAGTAGGAATGTTGCTGCTGGGACCCTGATTCAAACCAGGGTTGCTGCAGCCACAACACAGAGGACTGACCACTAGAGGATCAGGGCCTCCTGGAGGCTGAGGTTGGAGCTGCTATGTCTTTGTCTCACTGAGAGATGAAAGACAATTGGAGTCCACAAAGAAATCATTGAGAAATCAAGGAGAGATGTGAGAAAGAATTCTAAGATCAAACACAGAACTCTGAGATCAAAGACAATTGGAGTCCACAAAGAAATCATTGAGAAATCAAGGAGAGATCAAAGAAAGAATTCTAAGATCAAACACAAACACAAACCCAACCCAACGACTCGGGTCCTGGACACCAGCAGACCTCTCAACACCTGCAGCATTTTTTCAGCTCCACACAAACCCAAAATTCACTGAATTTTTAGATCAAACACAAAACTCTGAGATCAAAGGTTGAAGTTTCCCAAGGTTCAGTTCTAGCTCAGACCCTTTTCAAGGTGGAACCAGCAGAGGAGCTCAGGAGAGATAACTGGACAGCAGCAGGACAGAACAGAGGCTCTCCACAATGGCAGGAGACAGGAAACAGGTTTGGACCATCTGGGCTTCTGTCCACTTTGATGGTTTTCAAACATTGAAGGAAATTGTAAAAATCAACATTGTGGGAAACGTTGGTTTGCCAGTGTGTTTACATCAGGATTTATATTTGAGTGTGTTTGCTCATCTGTTCCAGAAGCTTCTTCTAGAGTTGAGCCTGGATGAGTGGAGGGACCTTTTTGACCATCAGGACTGGTTTTTGATGGCCTGATGGTGCATCGGGGTCATCATGGTCCTCCACCATCTGCAGGGGTTCCAGGACTGTTGTGGTGTTTGTGGGAACTGCAGGGAGACGCCCTCAGACCTGGAGAGGAAGTCCTGACACCAGCAGACCCCTCACCACCTGCAGCCTTTTTCCAGCTCCACCAAACCCACCATTCACTGCCTCCTCATCATCTGGGCATCAAAAGCAGCTCAGACCTGCTGCAGCTCAGAGACCTCAGCCATTTTTAGGATGTCTCCATGATTCTCCTTCACAGGATTTTCATTCAGAAACAAGAGAACTGTCAAAGACCACAACAGTTTTCAGCTTGCTGCTAAACAGTACTTCAACTACCATTCCACTGTGTAATGGCAGTGACTGATGTGTACTATATGCAGTACTAATCAAGTACAGCCCTGACTGATACTTTATCTCCAGTGATAGGAAGGATAAGAATGTTGAAATGGACCCAGCAGGAAGAGAATCTCAAGTCATGGCAACTTTACTGAGCAGCACTCAGTTAAGTTCAGGAAACACCAGACAGTTTTACCACCTGTCAATGAAGTAGTCAGTAAAATAAATACTACACTGAACAGTAGTGGAGGGAGAGCAGAGCTGGAAATAAGACCTTACTGGAGGGAATGAATCTAGAAATGTTAGAGTTCTTTCACTTGAAGAAATCAGATTTGGGAGGGATGTTCTGGACGTTTTCATCCATTTTTATTTCATCCAGATAAACAAATCATGTCTTCTACCTGGACAGAACACGCCTTTAAAAAGTATTTAGAAAGAATCCAGGTCCTGAGGGGGTTGTGGCTGTGGCTGTTCTGGTTGGTGTTGAGGCAGGGCTGCTGAGGAGGACGCTGGTGTGGATGCTCTCTGTGTTGCTGATGGCATGGATGGAGTGCTGCTGAGCTCTGCAGCTGTCTGAGCAAGGCTGCAGCGTCTGGGTCTCGGGGCGTCCGTTCCCTTCCCTCAGTGTGTGGCTTGACCAGGGAACTTCCCAGCTCCTCCACAAACATTCTCCTCTTGCTCTTCTTGGTTGAGCTCCACTCCTGGTGGATGTGGGTCCACAACACCAATGTTTCTATGCAGACTCATCAAGGATGCTGCAAAACACAAGAATCCACCCCAAGACTTTCTCTTCAACCATGTTGAGGTCTTCATGGCTGGGATGATGCAGGTTCTCTTTCTTTTTTTTTTTGAATGTTAAATAATTAATGTTTATTATGTTTTGTTCCAGTGTTAATTTGATGATCTAAACCTGATATTTAGACAATCAGACAGCACAAAAACAGAAAATGCCACCATATCATTGAAATTTTCTGACATACAAATGAAGGTGTTGACTCTTTTTGTATAAGCACCTCCCCTCTGTAGGGCTGGTGGCGCAATGGACAACGCGTCTGACTTCGGATCAGAAGATTCTAGGTTCAACTCCTGGCCAGCTCGCTTTAAACTTTATACTGAGAAGATGAAGTGAGAACCACTGATCAAAGTCACTGAATTCCTCCCAGGTTCCCTCCTTGTCTGCTGGAAACATGAACACATGAATGATCCTGCTGCCTCTCATGTTAAGCTGCACTTGACAGTGACAGCAGGAGAACAAAAATCCCAGTGTGTCATCAACATTTCCTGTCAAATCAATGATAGAAGCTGTTGAGTTTCTGTATCAGAACAAGGAGAAAGGAGCCCCAATGAAACAGTGATGGTTCTTGATTATGATTTTGTTCTTCACTCCTACACCAGAGAGTGAAAGTGTGGGCTGGCTGGGAGCAACTGCCTGCTTCAGAGTGGGAGGAGCCTCAGGACTTTCCAGTGAGAGCTGCAAACTTCCACCAGCGCCCAGTGCCAGCAGGTCTTCATGATGGAGCTGAGAAGAGCACAACAACACCAGAGCACTGGAGAGGAGCACAACACTTCTTTGCTTCCTGGCCACTCTCATGTCTGTCTGTCCATCTGGAGCTGGGGGGAGGAGCTTCACATGTTTTTCTTTTTTAAAAAAGGGAATGACATGACTTCCTCTGTATGTTAGAATATGAACGACTAAAAATGTTCATCCCCAGTTCAAAGTTAGAATTAAATTTAAAGTAGAAAACTCTTCCCTCTTCAATCCTGTCACTCAGTGTTGTAAACTGTTTCAAACAAATTCTACTGTTCAACAGTTCAAGTGTTTCTAATGAAGCTGAATGTTCTCCTCTACTTTCCTCAGTTGGGTTTCTTTCATGTCCTCCTGAGATCAAAGACAGAATTCTGGGTACAAATAAAGACACCATCAAAGCCCCCTGATGACATCATCATCAATTCTGTCTTTGATCTGTGTCTGTCCAGTTTGTCCTGAGTGGATCCAACAGTTTCCCATGGGTGACTCTGTCGTGGTCTCTCTCCTGCTGTCTCCAACTCTCAGAGTGCTTCTACTGGTTTCTCACCATCGTCCGTGTTGTTAGGCAGAGCACTGGTTAGGACTGAGGCCAGTGATGTCATCACCCCCAGCTGAGACCTGCCAGGTGATCCTGCTTCATTCAACTCTGCTGCCTCTGCCACTGCCCTGACTGGTGAGGCTGACAGCAGGTTCTCTCTCATCTAAACTCTCTGTTTACAATGGAGGCTGAAATCCTTGTGATTGGTGGTTCAATCATCAGGTCTTTTGAACTCCCAGGTGCCATCACCTGCTGTCTTCCTGGTGCCAAAGTTGTGGACATTATTGAACGTCTCCAGGACTCATTGATCTCCACCCCTCAGCTCACATCCTGATTATACAAGTGTGTGAATGACATTACGAAGAGGCAGCCAATCATACTTCATGACCAGCTTGAGTCTCTTGCTAGTTCAAATCAGAGTCTGGGTAAATTCTGTGTTTTTTCTGGCTCCATCTCTGCTCCTTCCAGAAGCAGGGAGCATTTCAGCCTCTTTCCAGTCTGCATGAATGCTGAAAGGCTTCTGTACTGTTTGGCTTTGCTGTTTCCTGCAGCTTGGACATCAGATTAGAACGAACCACACTCACTAACTCACCTGTTCTTAACCACTGAGAGCTGATTTGGTTAAACATGGAAAAACACTGACTCACTATGAGGATGTTCTCCTGCCCTGTGTGGGTGGAGCCAAGAGAGTAAAAAGACTGAGACCCAGAAATCAGGGCTTCTTCTCCTCCATCTTAAGGTGCTTAGACTGAAGTCTCAGCTCTGACTCTAGATCTGTTCTCTGTGTGCCAACATAAATGTGATTGGACCAGAGAAGTTGATGAGGATTTTGTTAACCTGAACCATGATAGAAAATTGTTTTAGTTTATTTGACAGCTGATTGAAGACGTGGGTCAAAACTGACCGTTAACATAGAGATGGGAACAGGAAGCTGACACAAGAGGAAGGTTCCAGCTATGAAAAAGGAGTCTGCAACCATTAACAGGAATGAGCGGAAGACAATGGATGAATGGATGGATGGATGTTCGTGAAAATTTAAACCAGACAACCACTGTAGTCACTCCTACATGATAAGCGCCATAATTTTTCTCACTCATGTCTTTTTTTTTTGAACTGGTTCCATGGTGTAATGGTTAGCACTCTGGACTTTGAATCCAGTGGTCCGAGTTCAAATCTCGGTGGAGCCTCCAGCAAGTCTGTGACGGACATTGAAAGAGGAATTGCATTTTTCTATGGCCAACTCGTGCTACTTGGCTGTGGCTGGTTGGGAGGAGGCTCAGGCCCTAACAACGCTGCCACCACCTTCAATTAAGACCTCAGTTTTGTCCTGGTTGAGCTGGACAAAGTTCTCTGTCACCATGACAGGTAAATGGACATCAACTGGTCCTGAGTCATCAGGAGACACGGCCATGTGAAAAGAAAGAATCGCTGCTAGCTTGACAAAGAACTGCACAAACCAGGTTCAAGCTGGACTTTGGACCCTGGTATCTGCAACGACTCCATCAACTCCTAATCTAGTATCTTTGCTGAGGGTCCAACTATTTTACAGAACATTTGAGCATCACAACACTTAGCAGGACCTTCAAGTTGGATTCTCAGAGACTATTTCCCCAACCACTACATTGGCATCTACACTACCCAGATAGCAGGAGTCTTTGGGCCAGATCCGTTTGAAAGCTTCCTGATCCGGCTGTGGTGCACACATGGCGGTTGTGGCCCACACATGAAATACAGGTTTTAACCCGAAAGCTCCAAAATCCAAGGTGAAATGAAAATGTGTGTAACTAACTGGATTCGGTCCGAACATCCGAAGGTGCCAAATACTGAAGTAAAATCAGAACTGGACCAATCCTGTGTCTGGTGTGGTGCTGATCTGCAATCGGGATGCGGGCCGTTTTTGGGCCATCGTGCGTCGAGACACTGTTTGTGTTCAAAGTTAAAATCCCACAATAAGAAGTAGCTGAATCTGACAGGTGAAGGTTTGGAACTACAAGATGGTTGATGTTTCCTTGACTTGATGCTCTGACTGTCAGGGTGGATGACAGCTTCTTCTGCTGCTGCATCTGAGTGGCTAAGATTTGTGTCCAACCAGATCAACTTAAAGAGCTTCAACAGACAAACTGTCCAGTTTAACAACAAATACCAGTCAGTAGGGCTGAGTATCGATTCAGATTTTCCTAATCGATTTGATTCGATTTTCCGAGGTCCGATTCAATTCAATTCACGATTCAATCCGATTCAACGTCCATTTATTTATTTATTAAACCTGACCAAGTGACTGACAACAACAAAAAATGAATGTATATAAATCAAATTGAAATAAATTACAAGATAGACATTGTAAATAAAGTTTCTCCAAAGATGACACACATAAACAGGACACTCACTTAGCTACAACTGTCTCACAGCTTTTGTGCAATAACACTACAATGGTTGTGACAACTGCATCAGAACAGAATTAACAGCCATCTGTTGACTCAAATAAATGTAGGCAAATTAAAATAGCGCCAATATCTCAGTTTTTTGGAACATGGTCTGTATATTTGAAACATACAATGTAAACTGAAAAACACCATCAGACAAGTGGTGACATTCCATCTTGTTTTCCAGGCATTCTGAACTTCCTGTTTGGGTTTGGTTTGTTTTTCATTCATGCAAAAAAGAAAAGTATTTACAAGTCTAAACAGTTCTGAATTACTCCTTAAAGGGTTTTCTTGACACACGAATAAAAAAGATCTTGTAAACTTCTGAACAATAATCACAAACCTAAGTCCATAAAACTTCAAGACCTGTCATCCCTTTTCTTACTTGTTGGAGAGAGTAAGATTTTTCTGCATGAAAAGGAGTTGATCAACATGTTGAGGAGTAAGGCAGCTCCTTTTTGCCGTCACAACATCCCCAGTGGTGGAAAAAACCCGCTCGGACGGGACACTGGTACCAGGTACACAAAGGTACCGTTTTACTTGGTGGGCCAATAGGGGATCCTGCTTTGCATGTGTTCTCCACCAGCTGAGAGGATTCTCAGAGAGTGGAATGGGTGTTACTTCCCTGTATATTTTGATTTCATCCTGGGCCTTTTCAAATACAGTTTTCTGTGTAACTGTGTCTTTCCGCATGTAGGCTGACCCTAGGAGAGACATCAGTGCAGAGGATTCCTTTGGTCTCTTTGGTGGAGCAACATCTTCAACGGGATCAGGCACAGCTTCTTCTTTTCCACCAAAAGCAGATGTTTGCTGTTTGAAAATAGCAAGAAAATGATCTGGAAAGACACTTGGAACACAATTTAGAATACAACTGCTTAATATTAAAATAATGAAGACAAATTAAATTTGAGATGAATACAGTAAAGTACAAAAACTGTAGGAAATAAGGTTTTTTTTGGTGTCAATGACTTACATTAGAAGCCTCCGCCTGTGCCACAACAGAAGCTTCAGTCACCAGTCGGGAGAATGTGTGGTTCCAGGCCTCATCAGACAAGAAAGGCAGAGCCTTGAAACGAGGGTCTGACGCTGAAGCAACATAGAGCCTGTCCTTCAAGGCACGAACCTTGAAAAGATATATTTGATCACTTAAATGTAATTTAATTGGAAATTAACGTGCATGAATGCACACGCATTCACCTACATACTTTTTAAGCTTACCTTGAATTGAGGTTGTTGTCTGCTGCTGTCCTGACCTCTTTGATGACTGTTGAATCCTGGGGGACACAGCGCATCTCTTCCAACAGTTGTGCATGCAAGGGTGCAATGATGGACAGAGTCGGGGATTTTTCCTCAGACGTGGCAAGAGTGGCTGCTTTCAGTGGCTGAAGGGCTTTGACCACATCCTCTGCTACTCTTACGTCCACCTCTGTCAACGTGCAGACATCTTTCTCGTTTCTGCGTACTTCAGGTGACAGCAGAGCTGCTGAGATGGCTGGTTGCTGCTGGAGGAAACGGTCCAGCATCTCCAGTGAGCTATTCCAACGTGTCACCACGTCAATCACCATCTTGTGCTCAGGAAGCTCCAGCACCATTTGCTTCTCACTGAGGATGCGGCTCGCCGTAGAGCTACGATAAAAAAATGCAGCCATGCGTCTGACTCTGCCGAGCAAGCGTGCAGCTGTAGGGACTTTCAGCGCAGTTTGCGAGGCTAAATTAAGAAGGTGTGCAAAGCAACCAATGTGCAACAAGCCCGTCATCTCCGCAGCGCGGACAATATTTGCTGCATTGTCAGTTTCGATGGCTGCCACCTTGTTCCTAAGCTTCCACTCGCCTATTGCACTGAATAACAGTTCGCTGAGTTTTCTCGCTGTGTGGCTGGTTTCCACGGCTCTGGTTTGAAGAACATGGCATGCGAGGACCCAGTCACTAATGTAGTGAGCTGTAATGGTCAGATATGAATCTGTTGCTCTTGACGTCCAACAATCACAAGTCAATGCTACGTTCTCTGCTGAGTGAAGCGAAGTTTCGATGCTTTGTTTTAAGCTTGCGTTCATGTTTGGTATTGTCGCTTCACTTAGGTGTTTGCAAGTCGGCAAAATGTAGCGCGGCTCCAAAGTTTTTATGAGACCTCGGAAACCGTCGTTTCCCCGACGCTGTAAGGTCGAATGTCTTTGCATATAAAAACTTCGTCAGCCACGGTTATCTTATACCTGCTCCAGGCTGCGTTGTTTGAGCCGTGTCGACTGGTTTTCTGCTGGGTGATGTCTTGACAAGTGGAGATTTGTCGTATTCCCACAGTACTTTACCATCCCGTTGCATAGGTTGCATATTGCTCCCCCCCCCCCCCCCCAAGTCGTCGTTTTCTCCGTCCTTAAAACCAAAGTGCACCCAAACATCGGCCTTTAATCTCGCCGGTGCCTTCAGGGTTGTGCTTCCTTCCGCCATGTTTGCTTGACTGGTAGTAAATTCTCGCGAGATCAAATTCCATTAAAACTGGCGCCAAACGCTGATCACGCGAGACTGCCAGAGTTGATACACAGGCTGTTCTCTGCGAGTTGGAAATCGATCTGTGGGTTTTATGAATCGATATCAAACCATGAAAAGGAAAATTGATTCAAATGGATTAAATCGATTTTTTAAACCCAGCCTAACTCATTAACGATAAATCTTACATACAAACCAAACCAACATGGTGTTCCTCAAGGTTCAGTGCTTGGGGCGATACTCTTCACTTTATATATGCTTCCTTTAGGTCATATTATTTAAAAACACTCCATACATTTCCATTGTTTCACAGATGATACTCAATTATATTTATCAATAAAGCCAGATGAAGACCAACAGTTATCCAAACTACAAGCATGCATTCCAGACATGAAGGCCTGGATGACTTATAACTTGTTCCTGTTCAACTCTGATAAGACAGAAGTTCCTGTGCTTGGCCCAAAACCCCTTAGAGACACATTATCTAGTGATGTCACTGCTCTATTGTGACTCTTTATTATCATATATTTTTATTTACTTTATTATCAGGCTGTACTAACAAGTGGTTGAAGACTCTGCAGCTGGTCCACAATGCAGGTGCACGCATAGAAATAAAGCATAGACAAGAAGCATCGACAGAAACTAGGGAGAGAGAGCACATCACGCAAATCTTAGCTTCGCTGCACTGGCCTCCAATAAAATCCAGAGTAGTGATTAAAATCCTTCTCCCAGCTTGTGAAGCTCTTCAAGGACAATTCCAGTGCTAAACAAACCAAATGTGTGTTCTTGTATTATTAATTATTTTTGAAGAATTGCAGGGATGTATTTTTGCAGCATCCAAAAGTAACCTGGTTTGGTTGCATACTGCAAATTAGCTCTCAACACAGGTTTAACAGAAAAGTCACGCAGAATCTCGTGTCTTTCATGTTTCTTGTGTTGCAGCAGGTATCTGGAGGGTGGGGAGCTGTTCATTCCTCCTAGTCGGAAGCACCTGGGCCCATTTTTGATTTATTGTTGTATTTTTTTTTAGTTAAATACATTCATTATTGGGGCTGCACGGTGGTGCAGTGGTTAGCACTGTGGCCTCACAGCAAGAGGGTTCCGGGTTCGAGTCCCGGCTCGGGCACGGGATCTTCCTGTGTGGAGTTTGCATGTTCTCCTGTTCCTGTGTGGGTTCTCTCTAGTACTCTGGCTTCCTCCCACAGTCCAAAGACATCAATTGGGGACTAGGCTGATTGGATTCTCTAAATTGACCGTAGGTATGAATGTAAGTGTGAATGGTTGTTCGTCTCTCTATGTTGGCCCTGCGATGGACTGGCGACCTGTCCAGGGTGTACCTCGCCTCTCGCCCGTTGATGCTGGGATAGGCTCCAGCCCCCCCGTGACCCTTAATGTGTAGGAATAAGCAGAAGATGACGATGGATGGACATTCATTATTGGCTTTCAACCTGCGTCTCCCACTCTTTTGTCACGGCTTCAGTGTCATGTTTGGACAAATGGTTTTTCCCCACTGTGCATTCTTATGTGTCTTTTCAGGTGTCCCTTTACCGAGAATCTTTTAGCACAAACTGAGCAGGGGAATGGTTTCTCCCCAGTGTGCGTTCTCATGTGTTTTTTCAGATTTCCACTGTCTGACCATCTTTTTCCACAAACTGAGCAGGGGAATGGTTTCTCCCCAGTGTGTGTTCTCATGTGGTTTTTCAGATGTCTCTTTTCTGAGAATCTTGTGCCACAAATTGAGCAGAGGAATGGTTTCTCTCTAGTATGTGTTCTTATGTGGCTTTTCAAATATCCTTGAACAGAGAACATTTTTCCACAAATGGAGCAGGGGAATGGCTTCTCCCCTGTGTGAGTTCTCATGTGCATTTTCAGATGCCCATTTTCTGAAAATCTTGTGCCACAAACTGAGCAGGGGAATGGTTTCTCTCCATTGTGCATTTTCATGTGTCTTTTCAGACCTCCCTTTTCTGAGAATCTTTTGCCACAAACTGAGCAGGGGAATGGTTTCTCTCCAGTGTGTCTTCTCAAATTACCCTTTTCTGAGAATCTTCTGCCACAAACTGAGCATGGGAATGGTTTCTCCCCAGTGTGTGTTCTCATGTGATTATTCAAACTCCTTCTGTTCCTAAAATCTTTACTGCATGTTGAGCACCTAAAGGGACGCTCATCCTCACTGACTTCTGTCTCAGATTCAGAAGGACCAAAGGTCACGTTCCTGATGATTTCTGATTCTCTTTCAGTCTTTACTTTTTGCTCTTTTGAGCTGCAATGACTCACTTCCTGTCCTGGTCTCAATTTCTGAAGCAAATTCCTCCTTGAGCCAAAGGGTTCCTTGTGCTCAGAGGTGGCCGTGTTATCAGGTCTGACCCAATCATCCTCACTGACTTCAGTCTCAGCTTCAGAAGAGTCTGACATCTGGTCTTCAGTCTCAGGTTTTACAAGTGGATCTGGATCTACCTTGCTGGCTGGTTCTGGTTCTGGTCCTCCACACTCTTCTCCATCAGCTTCTGTTTTCAGAGGATGAATTGGGCTGCTGCTCAGAGACTCTTCTTTCAAGTTCTCCTCAGTTAGACTCTGGTGAAGCTGTGGGAACTGAGGTTTCTCTTCGTTCCCTTCACTCTTCACAGGGACCAGAGTGAAGGGGAACGTGGTGATATCAGCCTCCTCCTGCCCTTGAAGCTGTGCTCCCTCCTCACTGGTCCAGAGCTCCTCCCTCTCCTCTTTAATGTGGGGGGGCTCTGGGTCCTGCAGCTCCGGGGGAACCTCTTCTTTAATCACCAGCAGCTGCTCCACATCTGCAGGACACAAACAGCAACATCAGAAATCTCTTCATTTGACTCTGAAACAGCGGAGCAACAGACACAAACAGAAATCAACTCAATAAAAGAGACATCCTGCTACTGACGACCAGTCAGCAAACTGGGAACAGAAACACTGGCTTCAGATGCTTGGATCAACGTTGGGTCACCCAGGTCAAAGGTCAAAGGTCCCCTCTGCTGAATGGTTTTGTCCATTCATGATCACAAGGTGAGGTTCAACCACTCTAACAACACCAAATAGCCTTCAGCTATTAAAATCTTCTATGTTTTTACATTCCTGCTCAGTTGGAACACAATGGCCCTCATTACAGACACAACAAGACTGGAGAAACTTGCTGGCTACCATTAGCATGAGTGCCGCCTCCCAGTGTCCTGGTCAGTGTGTGGGGTCCAGGGACATCCTGGCCACTGGGAAAAGTGGGACAATTCTTGAATGGCCGGTCCAGCCCAGGCCGGCTGGGCAGTGAACAAAAATAACTTTTTAAAAGGCCTGGATAGTTTCCATTATAGGAGGCACAGTGGTGCAGTGGTTCAACCTGTCACCTCACAGCAACAAGGTTCTGGGTTCGAGCCCCTGCTCAAGCACAGGATCTTTCTGTGTGAGTCTGCATGTTCTCCCTGTTCCTACGTGGGTTCTCTCCAGGTTTTCTGGCTCTGCATTTGTATTCTACATGTAGCTGAGTCAATGCCTATGATATCATTTTACTCTTAATTTGGTGAACTTTCTAAACCTCTAATACTGTAATATTGTAGTAGTAACAGTGTGATGGCCTGAAGTGGAAACTCTTCTCATTGTTCTGTGCTGTTGATGAATGGTTGATGGTCTTCAAAGTTCCTGTTCATGTTGGAGCACTGGAGGTCTGAACCACTGAGACACTCAAAGAGCTGCATGAGTGACGTCGCTTCAAGCTGGCAGAACAACTCCAGCCAGGGTCCTGCTGAGTGTTGTGATGCTCCGTGTTTAGCTGTCAAGCTAGCAGCTCTGGACTCACTGATCTGGACTGAAACTGCATTGAAATGAAACAACAGAGCTTCACTGGTGTCTGCAGGAGGTTTGCCTTTGGATTTTGTCCCCTAAAGCGACTGTAACGTTGGTTCATTCTGACGGGACTCATTTGCATATCATGTGACTTGCTGCAGGACACAGAGAGACTGCTGACACGCGTGTGTGTGTGTGTGTGTGTGTGTGCTGCCTGAGTCCTGTGCTGCTCTTTCAGCATCACCATCCTGGTCCTCCTGATGTGTCTGGTAGTCTTCAGCTGGCAGCAACCACCTTCAGCTGCTCCACAGCTTTCCTCATGTGTCTGATCCATGATGGTGGTAGAATGGAGCTCCATCATCAGAACAAGTCCCACCAACATTGTGCTGCCTGCTCTTTGACTTTTACTGACTTGTTGTTGCTGATTTGATCCACCATCTTTATCTGAGGGGGCACTGAGCAGGTCTGGGATCATGGATGGGATTGGACCACCTTTGCCTTCAGAAAAACAATCCAATCCTTCTTTCTGGCTCCTGAAGGTGGAGTTTGTCTCTGGGATTTTTCCACAAAATTTTAGAAGTTAAAAACCCCACAAATCCTGATGGACTCCCAACATTACTGGATTAAGAGTTGACAAAATGATCTGCAGGAGCGGAAAAATCTGCTGAAAAAGGTGCGTGATACAGTGTCAGCTTCCTCTCATCTCTGTCACACTGCTGTGTGTGTGTGTGTGTGTGTGTGTGTGTATCTTCATGGAGGTTTGTTAGAGTTTGCAAAGGGAAACAGGAGGCTGTTGTTGAGGAGTGGATTGGTGAGAAAGGAGAGTGGAGCTGTTCAGGTGCAAACAGAGTTCAGGGGCTCCAAACAAGAAGCTGAGAACAGGACAAGAAGAAACAAGAGGTTTAACACAACGCCAACCCTTCAGTTTGGTAAATATCGGCTACATTGAGAGCTCTTATTGAGTCTGACTTTATTTTGTAAGTTGATCTCAGAATTGGACCGTCCAGTTA
The DNA here is from genome assembly GCF_037954235.1 of Aulostomus chinensis. Taxonomy (NCBI): domain Eukaryota; kingdom Metazoa; phylum Chordata; class Actinopteri; order Syngnathiformes; family Aulostomidae; genus Aulostomus; species Aulostomus chinensis. The sequence goes on along the minus strand of NC_141320.1, from coordinate 23,139,040 downwards.
AGATCATTTCTGTTGTTGGTTCTCAAGATCTGGATGGATGCTCTATGTTATTGATTTATTTTCTATTGATCAGTTTTGGTTTTCAAGACTTGGTGAAGGGATTTCTCTTTAATAACCTGGCCGACCCTTTTTAGTTTTGTTGCTATTGGCAACAGTGACGAGTGTTCTTGTTGGTTTGAATATATTTGATACAGGCCATCCAATGAAGGCAGATGTCAAGATTTAGTTGTTGGCATCTGATGAGAAATGGTTTTGTAGTTTTCTTTCTTAATTTGGCCCCGAGGGACTGCCACCACCTCCTGGTCAGGGGTTTGGGGCCTCAGGGACCCTCAGAGTTCCACCAGCAGAAGCTCAAGCCCTGTTCAAACTACGCTACTTTTTGTTAGCGACAGGCCCTGCTGTTCACACCGTCGACGCTCAATCAGGCTGCTGTTCACACCACAAGATTTGTTGGCACACAGGAGTGTTCAGACTACATGATTTTCCCCGTCAGGAGGCGTGGCCAACTGCACAGCTGACCAGGAAACTCTTGGAAGCAGCGCACGCCCCTTTCATTGTAAACATGGAGGCGGAGCAGAACGCAGCCCTCCAGGTCCTTAGTGCGCTACCATGGAGCCAAGACAAAGTGAAATCCAATTACATGACAAAAACAGTGATCCAGAGAACCACCTTACCCCCCCCCCCAACACCACCACATCCTTTCCCGCCTCAGTCGCCATCATGTGCCCCCTTCACATTTCTGTCTGCCCCCTTATAAATGCCCGTCTACAACCGGGCCTGCTGCAGCTCCACTTCCTGGACTGAATGAGGGGCCCAGCAGGTCCCTGCGGGGACTCACCTGCTCTGTCCAGCCTGACTCGGGGCTTCAGCACGGCATCGAGCAGCAACCTCTGCCGGCGGTTCTCCCGCTCGTACTCCGCCACGGTTTCCTCCAGCAGAGCCACGATCTGCTCCGCGGCCGCCGCCAGCCGCTCGGTGAGCAGCGCTCTCAGCACCGGGACTCCAGCCGCTGAGTCTCCTTCTCCCAGCTGCAGCAGGAAGTCTTCAGCGGCGGCGAGGATCCGCTCCTGGACCGACACCCGCAGCAGCTGCGCGGCGCACATGTTGAGGTTCTACCGGCGCCACTCAGCCTTCAGGAGACAAAGACCGAGGCCGGGGGTTCACGGACTTCTCCGTCTTTCCTTGTTGTGTTCAAAGCTTCCCGCGTCTTCTTCTCGTTTTGTGAAGCGCGTATTGATGACGTATGTGGTGACGTTGGAAGCCTTGTAAGCCGGCGGTGGCCACGTGACTGATTCAGGAACTGGCGCTGCGTCTGAGTAGCCAAGTAGGTCTGATCCTAGGTCTCAGGTCGGAGGCTGTCCGAAACCACAACTGGCGCGAGTAGCGACCTACTTCTCA